>NC_045441.1:99419969-99524214 GCF_002776525.5 Piliocolobus tephrosceles
TTTTGAGATGGAGTCTCGCTGTGTCGCCCAGGCTGGAGTGCAGTGGCCGGATCTTGGCTCACTGCAAGCTCCGTCTCCCGGGTTAACGCCATTCTCCTGCCTCAGCCTCCCCAGTAGCTGGGACTACAGGCGCCTGCCACCTCGCCAGGCTAGTTTTTTTTGTATTTTTTAGTAGAGACGGGGTTTCACCGGGTTAACCAGGATGGTCTCGATCTCCTGACCTCGTGATCCGCCCGTCTCAGCCTCCCAAAGTGCTGGGATTACAGGCTTGAGCCACCGCGCCCGGCTATTTCTCTCCTTTCAAAAAGGTGGGCCCCATGCTTTAAAGGCCCCTAATGTTACCAAAACTAGAAAAGAAATATATCTAAGCCCACATGGTGAACTTTGTTCCTAGGAACCAGGCTTTCAGAACTGACACAATATCACAATATAATCCATGATCCCAAACATCTGTTCTTGTGACTATCACCATCCAGGACCCAGCAAAACACTTCTTTGCATGTCTTGCACTATGTATGCCCTGTGATCTCGAAATGAAAGTTGATTCCACCTGAATGACTTGAAGGTTTCTGGGATGTATCTGCTGACTTTTGAGCTATTGCTTTGACATTGGGGAGATCTGAGAGATGGAAACATCTAAGTAAAATACAAATGAATTAATTTTTCAAATCTTTCCTCTCAGCTTGAATGCACCAGATTCTTATGCTAAGTAGCATTTCCCAATAGTGTTAAAGCTTCTCTTAGCGTTCCAATTCTAGAGGGATTAGTTTGGTTATAGGGTACTCACAAATTAATATGATATTCACAATAGTTGCATATGACCCCTTAGGAATATATATTTAGCAATATTAACCAATTCATATTACTACAAAATTATATATTTGTAGGTTTGGATATAACATTCATGAAACTGATATCAATTTTTCACACTGCTACATGATTCTGGATATTGCTTTAAGAGATGGAAGAATCACAATACATGCAATAGTAATTTGTATAATATTGGTATATAATAGTTTGTGGATTTTTGACCCTAAATCCAAAACCATTTCAAAGGAGTCAGATACTGACTGTAAAGAACTTTTAATCATATGCTAAATAATTTACTTCCCTTTTGTTTTTATTTTATGTGAGTAATAGAACAGCAGCTCTCAAAGTGTGTTCTAAAAGTTCCTGTGAGTGCCAAAACCCTTTCGGGGGCCCACAACCACAAATTCTGTTTTCATAATAATACCGAGGTGTTATTTGTCTTTTTCAGTGTGTTAACATCTGTATAGATGGTAAAAAGTACTGATGGATATAATTGATGGTGCCTTAGCACACATCAAGCCGTGGCACCAAATTTACTAGTAATCACTGTATTCTGACTACTGCACATCACAACTTTTTAAAAGCTGAATTCTCATAAGAATATTCTTAATGAAGCAAAAAGTGCTTCTGCTGTGTAACAACATATTACTGTTATCTTGAAAAGAAGCATTTTTGTAATTAATAATACACTCGAAAGCAAAAATCGAATCTAAAAAATCTTGTGTCACTGTGAACTTGACACCTTCCCAATACTTCAAGATTCTCCTGAGGAGAATCTTGGTGATAGTAAGAATGTGATGTTTTTTGGGATATTGTATAATAAAATGTGTCAACATTTGGAAAATTGGCATAACTCAGTGAACCCATATTTTCTAAATGACCATTGCATGATGTTACAAAATCATGCATGAATTTAAAAAATCCATTTGAAGTGCAAGACAGACCAATCAACTTTAATATAACAGATTATGAAAGTTCATTGATGTAGTTTCAGATTTGACATTGTTACAGTAGATAGTCAGGCATGAGCAGCGCCAGGGAAAGGCAATCTCCCAATAGATAAAAACACCTGAAACTGGTGAGCTGCAGTTTCCCAATAAGATCTCAGGAGTAGGGTATATGGGCTCAAGCATGCACATTAATGGGCAAAAGGACAGAGTTCAACTGGTATAAAACCTCCCTCTCAGAGCACTTGAATGGTAAGGGAAAAATGCCACAAGTGAGCATGTGCCCAACTTCAGTAAACACACTGGGTCTGCAGCCCCTCGCAAGTGCTAGCGAAACACTGCACATGCGGACAGCACACACCAAGAGAAGAATCAGGGAAGAAGGGATGCAACACCCACCCACCCCCAACCAAAGCATGGCAAGGTATAAAAACCCAAGTCAAAGGTCAAACCATGCACTTGAATCTCTCAAATCACCTGTTTGGCCCTCTTCCAATTGTACTTTACTTTCATTCCTGCTCTAAAACTTTTTACTAAACTTTTTCTCCTGCTCTAAAACTGTCAGGCCTCTGAGCCCAAGCTAACCCATTATAACCACTGTGACCTGCATGTTTACATCCAGATGGCCTAGAGCAACTGAAGAACCACAAAAGAAGTGAAACAGTCAGTTCCTGCCTTAACTGCTGACATTCCACCATTGTGATTTGTTCCTGCCCCACCCTAACTAATCAATCAACCTTGTGATATTCCTCCCCTGGACAATGAGTCTCACGATCTCCCCACCCTGCACCTTGTGACCGCCACCCCCAAACCCCCTCCCCCACCCCTGCCCATAAGAGATAATTACCTGTAACTGTAATTTTGCACTACCTACCCAAATTCTATAGAACTGCCCCACCTATATCTCCCTTTGCTGACTCCTTTTTCGGACTCGGCCTGCCTGCACCCAAGTGAATAAACAGCCTTGTTGCTCACACAAAGCCTGTTTGGTGTTCTCTTCACACAGACGCACATAACATTTGGTGCTGAAACCCGGAACGGGGGACTCCTTCGGGAGACTGGCCCCCTGTCCTCGCCCTCACTCCAGGAGGGTCCTCAGACCAGCCCAAGGAACATCTCACCAATTTCAAATTGGGTAAACAATTTCTTCACTCTCTTCTCCAGCCTCTCTCACTACCCTTCAGTCTCCCTATCCTTCCAATTCCAGTTCTTTTTCCTCTCTAGTAGAGATAAAGGAGACACATTTTATCCATAAACTCAAAAACTCTGATGTCGGTCATGGATTTGGGAAGACAGTCTTCCCTTGGTGTCTGATCATAGTGGGGATGCCTGCCTTGATCATTCACCCACACTCCATTGGTGGCAGGTCAATTGCAGGGACGCCTGCTTTGGCTGCTCACCCACATTATAGCACAGGACTCAGTCAGGGACACCTACTAGAAGCCTGGTAGCTGCCCACCTCCATTTCTCCGTGTCTCTACCTTCCTCTTTAAACTTACCTTCTCCACTATGGGCAACCTTCTGCCATCCATTCCTCCCTAGTCCCGCTTAGCCTGTGTTCTTAAAAACCTAAAACCCCTTCGACTAACACCTGAACTAAAACCTAAACATCTTATTTTCTTCTGTAATACCTCTGGGCCCCAATACAAACTCAACAATAGTTTCAAGTGGTCAGAGAACGGCACTTTCGATTTGTCTATCCTGCAAGACCTAGATAATTTTTGTCGAAAATTGGGCAAATGGTATGAGGTGCCTTATGTCCAGGCCTTTTTTACACTTTGCTCCCTCCCCAGTCTCTGCTCCCAATGAAACTTGTCCCAGATTTTCCTTCCTTCTCTCCTGTCCACTCCTTTGGTCTCCACCCCAAGCTCAGAGTCCTCTGAATCCTTTCTTTCCACTGACTCCTCTGACCTCTCTCCTCCTCCCCCAGCCGCTCCTTGCCAGACCGAATCGTGTCCCAATTCTTCCACAGCCTCCGCTCCCCCTCACCCTATAACCCTTCTATTACCTCCCCTCCTAACACTCGGTCTGGCTTACAGTTTCGTTCCACGACTAGCTCTCTCCCACCTGGCCCAATAATTTCCTCATAGAGAGGTGGCTGGAGCTGAAGGCATAGTCAGGGTACATGTGCTTTTTTTGGACCTCTTCCAGATCAGTCAGCATTTAGGCTCTTTCTCTTCACATCCCACTAAATATATACAGGAATTCCAACATTTAACTCAGTCCTACAATTTAACCTGGAGTGACTTAAATGTCATCCTGACTTCTACCCTTTCCCCAGATGAGCGAGAAAGAGTTTATACCCTAGCCCAATCTCACACTGATGACTGCCGGCGTCATGAGCCAGGCCTCCAAGAAGGCCCCAGGGCAGTTTCCCAGGAAGGTCCCCAATGGGGATACCAAACAGGCTCCCAAGATACAGCTAGGCGAGATTACATGGTCTCTTGGCTAGTTGAGGGGCTCAAAAAGGCAGCATACAAAGCTGTTAATCATGAAAAACTTAAAGAAATCACCCAAGGTAAGGACGAGGACCCAGCTCAGTTCATGGCCTGCTTGGTGGCTACCCTTCGACACTTTACAGCCCTGGACCCAGAAGGGCCAGAAGGCCATCTTATTCTTAACAGGCATTTTATTACCCAGTCTGCTCCTGACATTAGGAGAAAACTCCAAAAACTAGATTCCGGCCCTCAAACCCCACAACAAGATTTAATTAACCTCACCTTCAAGGTGTTTAACAATAGAGAAGAGGCAGCCAAGCGACAACATATTTCAAAGCTGCAACTGCTTGCCTCCGCTGTAAAACAAATCCCAGCCATGCCTACAGCGCACAAAAACCTCAGAACAACAAAATTGCAGCCTCTAGACACTCCTTCAAAACCTCCTCATGGACCTTGCTTCAAATGCCAGAAGCCTAGCCACTGGGCCTCGGAATGCCCACAGCCCAGGATTCTTCCTAAGCCTTGTCCTGTCTATGCAGGACCCCACTGGAAGTCGGACTCTTCAACTCAGATTACAGCTGCTCCTAGACCTACTGGAACAAAAAGCCAAAGCTCTCTGGCTGACTGCTTCCCAGATCTCCTCAGCTTAGTGGCTAAAGACTGACACTGCCCAGTCATCTCGGATGCCCTGGACCATCACGGATGCTGAGCTTCGGGTAACTCTTACAGTGGAGGGTCAGTCCATCCTCTGTTTAATCAATATGGGGGCTACCCACTCCACATTACCTTCTTTTCAAGGGCCTGTTTTCCTTGCCCCTATAACTATTGTGGGTATTGATGGCCAAGCTTCAAAACCCCTTAAAATTCCCCACTCTGGTGCCAACTTGGACAACATTCTTTTATGCACTCTTTTTTAGTTATCCCCACCTGCCCAGTTCCCTTATTAGGCCGAGACATTTTCACAAAATTATCTGCTTCCCTGACTATTCCTGGGCTACAGTCACATCTCATTGCTGCACTTTTACCCAATTCAAGGCCTCTTTCACATCCTCCCCTTGTATCTCCCCACCTTAATCCACAAGTATGGGATGCCTCTACTCCTACCTTGGCGACTGATCATGCACCCCTTATCATCCCATTAAAACCTAATCATGCTTACCCTACTCAATGCCAATATCTCATTCCACAACAGGTTTTAAAAGGGTTAAACCCTGTTATCACCCACCTGTTACAACGTGGCCTCTTAAAGCCTACAAATTCTCCTCACAACTCCCCTATTCTACCCATCCAGAAACTGGACAAGTCTTACAGGTTGGTTCAGGATCTTCGCCTTATTAATCAAATCGTCCTTCCTATCCCTCCTATGGTGCCAAACCTATACACCCTTCTATCTTCAATACCCTCTTCCACAACTCACTATTCTGTTATCGACCTCAGAGATGCTTTCTTTACCATCCCCTTGCATTCCTCCTTCAGCCTCTTTTCACCTTCACTTGGACTGACCCTGACACCCACCAATCCCAACAACTCACCTGGACTGTTCTGTCCCAAGGCTTCAGGGACAGCCCGTACTACTTTGGCCAAGCCCTTTCTCATGATCTGCTTTGTTTTTGCCCATCTGCCTCCCACCTTATTCAATACATTGATGATCTTCTTCTTTGCAGCCCGTCTTACCAATCTTCCCATCAGGACCCTATCCTGCTTCCTCAACATCTCAACTCAAAAGGTTTCCGAGTATCTCCCTCCAAGGTACAAATTTCTTTCCCTATTGTTACTTGTCTCAGTATAATCCTCCATCAACATACATGTGTCCTTCCTGCAGACCGTGTTTAGTTAATCTCCCAGACCCCAATCCCCACCACCAAACAACAACTCCTTTCCTTCTTAGGCATTGTTGGATATTTCCGACTGCGGACACCAGGCTTTGCTATTCTAACCAAACCACTTTATAAGCTCACAAAAGGTATCTTAACTGATCCCATAGACCCTAAGTCTTTTCCCCATTCTTCCTTTCACTCTCTCAAAAAGGCCCTGGAGACAGCTCCCACACTAGAACTCCCCAACTTGTCCCATCCTTTTTCTTACACACAGCTGAAATACAAGGCTGTGCTGCTGGAGTCCTCATACAGGAGCCAGGCCCATGACCTGTTGCCTTTCTATCAAAACAACTTGACCTCACAATTCTGGGTTGGCCCTTATGTCTGTGTGTGGCAGCAGCCGCCGCTTTAATTGTTGAAATTCCAACAGTAACTATTACCCGTGGGCCCAATTTCAACCCAGCTTCTCACTTAGCACCCAACACAAGTCGTGAACCACATGACTGTATTTCCCTAATATACATGGCATCTTCCCCGTTTCCTCATATTTCTATTCTTCCAATTCCAAACCCAGACCACACTTGGTTTATCGATGGCAGTTCTTCTAAACCCAATCAATTTTCACCAGCTAGAGTTGAATATGCTGTCATGTCCCACACCTCTATTATCGAAGCTGCTACCCTTCCTCCCTCCACCACTTCCCAACAAGCTGAACTGATTGCTTTAACTCGTATGCTCTCTTGCGCTAAAGGAATGCATATTAACATTTATACTGACTCCAAATATACTTTCCATATCCTCCATAACCATGCTGCCAACTGGGCTGAAAGAGGCTTCCTCACCACACAAGGCTCTTCCATTATCAATGCCTCCCTAATAAAAGCCTTCCTTAAGGCTGCTCTCCTGCCGGCCAAGGCTGGAGTCATTCATTGTAAAGGACACCAGAAACCTACAGATCTTATTGCAAAAGGAAATGCCTATGCTGACAGGACAGCAAAAGAAATAGCCAATGCCTCCACACCCGTTAATATTCCAGCCCCCACTCCAGAGGGCCAGTATTTTTCTTTCTCCTCTATCACTCCCACCTACTCTGAAAACATGCTCTACCAGCCTTTTCCAACTCAGGGCAAGTGGTTCTTAGATCACGGAAAATTCATTCTTCCTGCCTCACAAGCTCAGTTCATTCTTTCTTCCCTTCATGACCACTTCCATGTGGGATACAAGCCTCTGGCTTGCCTCCTGCAGCCCCTCATCTCCTTCTCTTCATGGAAATCCATCCTTAAGACCATCACCTCTCAATGCTCTGTCTGCCATGCCACCAGCCCCCAAAGCTTTCTCAGGTCTCCTCCTTTTCCTACTCATCATGCTCGTGGATTTACTCCAACACAAGATTGGCAGATTGACTCTACTCATATGCCCCATGTCCGTAAATTTAAATATCCCCTGGTTTGGATTGACACCTTCACCAGATGGGTCAAGGCCTTTCCCACTAGCTCTGAAAAGGCTACTACAGTCATCTCTTCCCTTCTAACAGATATAATTCCCCAATTTGGCCTCCCTACTTCTATTCAATCTGACAATGGTCCGGCTTTTATTAGTCAAATCACCCTAGCCATTTCTCAGGCTCTTGGTATTCAGTGGAAGCTTCATACCCCTTACCGTCCTCAATCTTCAGGACAGGTAGAATGGACTAATTGTCTTATAAAAACACACCTCACCAAGCTCAGCCTCCAACTTAAAAAGGACTGGACAGTACTTCTATCACTTGCCCTTCTCAGAATTAGAGGTTGCCCTCGAGATGCTACAGGGTACAGCCCATTTGAACTTTTATATGGACACACTTTCTTCCTCGGCCCCAGTCTTGTTCCAGACACCAGCCCTCTGGGTGACTATCTTCCAGTCCTCCAGGAGGCTAGACTGGAAATTCGCCAGGCTGCTAATCTTCTCTTGCCTACTCCAGATTCCCAGCCATATGAAGACACCCTAGCTGGACAATCAGTTCTTGTTAAGAGTCTGATCCCTTAAACTCTACAGCCTTGATGGACTGGACCCTACCTAGTCATCTACAGCACCCCAACAGCTGTCTGTCTGCAGAACCCTCCCTATTGGGTTCACCATTCAGCCAGCAAGCCTGATCTCTCCTCTTCCTCCTGGAAGTCGCAAGCACTCTCCCCTACTTCCCTTAAACTCACTCGCATTTCTGAAGAATGCTAATAACCCTTATGACCCTAATATATCCCTTCATTCTATTAGGTCTATTCGTCCTTACCCTCCTTTTTGCAACAGGGCTTTATGCAGTCACCCTATTTCTTGGACTGCACCCCAAACACTTATCATCCCTGCTATCTTCTGTCTAGTCATATTCCTATTCACCATTCTCAACTAGTTATAAATGCCCTGCCCCTGTTTACACTGCTGGTTTACACTCTTCCTCCAAACCCTCATAGCGGATATTTCCTGGTACTCTCCCCAAACTGCCACTCTTAACTCCCGCTTGGAGTGGGTAGATGATCTTTGCTGGTAGGGCACCCTCCCATACTTCCACCCTGATGAAGTCCTAGTCTTTACTTTAACACTCACTCTTATTCTCGTTCTCATTCTTATGCCACTCTCTACCTCTTCCCCAGCTATCTCCACCACACTATCAATCTCACTCACTCTCTCCTAGCTGTTTTTAATCCCTCGTTAGCGAACCATTGCTGGCTTTGCATTTCCCCTTCTTCCTGAGCTTACACAGCTGTCCCCGCCTTACATACCAACTAGGCAATATCTCCTGTCTCCCTACATCTCCAAACCTCCTTTACCAGCCCTCATCTTTACTCTTCTGAAGAACTTCTTTACTTTCTAGACAGGTCTAGCAAAACCTCCTCGGACATTTCATATCAGCAAGCCGATGCTCTTCTCTGCATCTACGTAAAAAACCTTTCTCCTTATGTCAATTCTACACCCCCCATATTTGGACCCCTCACAACACAAACTGCTATCCCTGTTGCTACTCCTTTGTGCATCTCCCAGCGAAGACCCACCAGAATTCCCTTAGGTAACCTTTCACCTTCTCTGTGTTCCTTCACTCTTCATCTCCAAAGCCCAACCACACACGTTACCAAAACCATTGGGGCTTTTCAGCTCTGCATTACAGATAAGCCCTCTATCAATACTGACAAACTTAAAAACATTAGCAGTTACTATTGCTTTGAAAGACATTTGCCCTGCATTTCACTCCATCCTTGGCTACCTTCCCCTTGTTCTTCAGATTCTCCTCCCAGCCCTTCTTCTTGTTTGCTCATACCCAGCCCCACAAATACCAGTGAGAGGTTGCTCGTAGACACCTGACATTTCCTCATACGCCATGAAAATCAAACCTCCCCCTGTACACAGTTACCCCATCAGTCCCCATTACAACCTCTGACGCTGCTGCCTTAGCTGGATCCCTAGGAGTCTGGGTACAAGACACCTCTTTTAGTACACCCTCTCACCTTTTCACTTTGCACTTCCACTTTTGCCTTACACAAGGTCTCTTTTTCTTCTGTGGCTCATCCACCTACATGTGTCTACCTGCTAATTGGACAGGCACATGCACACTAGTTTTCCTTTCTCCCAAAATTCAGTTTGCAAATGGGACCGAACAGCTTCCTGTTCCCCTCATGACACCAACACAACAAAAAAGGGTTATTCCACTAATTCCCTTGCTTGTTGGTTTAGGACTTTCTGCCTCCACTATTGCTCTCAGAACTGGAATAGCAGGCATATCAACCTCTGTCATGACCTTCTGTAGCCTCTCTAATGACTTCTCTGCTAGCATCACAGACATATCACAAACTTTATCAGTCCTTCAGGCCCAGGTTGACTCTTTAGCTGCAGTTGTCCTCCAAAACCACTGAGGCCTCGACTTACTCACTGCTGAAAAAGGAGAACTCTATATTTTTAAATGAAGAGTGCTGTTTTTGCCTAAATCAATCAGGCCTGGTACATGACAACATAAAAAAACTCAAGGAGAGAGCCCCAAAACTCGCCAGCCAAGCAAATAATTACAATGAACTCCCTTGGACACTTTCTAATTGGATGTCCTGGGTCCTCCCAATTCTTAGTCCTTTAATACCTGTTTTTCTCCTTCTCTTACTCAGATCTTGTGTCTTACGTTTAGTTTCTCAATTCATACAAAAACGCATCCAGGACATCACCAATCATTCTATATGACAAATGTTCCTTCTAACAGCCCCACAATATCACCCCTTACCACAAAATCTTTCTTCAGTTTAAATCTCTCCCACTCTAGGTTCCCACACCACCCCTAATCCCGCTCA
Organism: Piliocolobus tephrosceles; assembly: GCF_002776525.5. Lineage (NCBI taxonomy): Eukaryota > Metazoa > Chordata > Mammalia > Primates > Cercopithecidae > Piliocolobus > Piliocolobus tephrosceles. The sequence goes on from NC_045441.1 coordinate 99,430,286, forward strand.
AAGCAGCCCTGAGAAACATCACCCATTCTCTCTCCATACCACCCCCAAATATTTTCGCCACCCCAACACTTCACCACTATTTTGTTTTGTTTTTCTTATTAATATAAGAACACAGGAATGTCAGGTTTCTGAGCCTAAAGTAAGCCATCATAACCTCTGTGACCTGCATGTATATATCCAGATGGCCTGGAGCAACTGAAGAACTACAAAAAAAGTGAAACAGCCAGTTCCTGCCTTAACTGATGACATTCCACCATTGTGATTTGTTCCCCACTCTAACTAATCAATCGACCTTGTGACTTTCCTCCCCTGGACAATGAGTCTCATGATCTCCCCACCCTGCACCTTGTGACCCCCACCCCTGCCCGTAAGAGATAACCACCTTTAACTGTAACTTTCCACTACCTACCTAAATCCTATAGAACTGCCCCACCCCATCTCCCTTTGCTGACTCCTTTTTCGGATTCAGCCCACTTGCACCCAAGTGAATAAATAACCTTGTTGCTCACACAAAGCCTGTTTGGTGGTCTCTTCACATGGATGCATGTAACAAAACCTTGCCTAGGTCTCTTTCACTCTGCCTTATGACCCTTGGTCAAATTCTTTCTTCTGAAGAGGCAAGAATTGAGGTTGCTTAGACCCATATGGATTTGCCACTGCTAACACTATTGCAACTAATGTTTAAGAAACTACTATTTGTCAAGTTTTGAATATTCACAATTCTTGAAAAGGCTATTATTGAATTATTGAATGCAGAAATAAATATGAAAATCCAGCTAAATTTTATTAAGCCAAATATTAAAGGAATATGAAAAAATGTAAAGCAACACTACTCTTCACATTCATATTTTAACAACATATTTGTATAAAATATTTATTTTAATGTATAATGAATTTATTATTTTAAAAACAATTCATAAAGTTTTTTAAATTTCTCAATTTTAATTTCCAATGCTGCAAATATCAATGGATAAAATCCACATAAAACAAAGCTTTGGGGGCTCCTAAACAATATCTCAGAATCCTTTGAAGAGTATAAAGTGATTCTGAGATTTTTTTAATGAGAACTGCTGCATTAGATTGATAAAAAGTAAAAATCTATGTCCAAATTTGTCTAGGAGGTCTTTCAACACATATAAAAAATACGTAACAAAGCATCATATCAGAGTTCATTTGTCACAGTATTTTATTTCTTGGTGGAACATAAACTAATGTTGCATCTTACAATCTATAGATTCTTAGATTCATTCAAAAATAAAACCTATGTCGAGAAAACCTATCAATAATTGCACCAAAGATGACACATAGTCCTGCATGTGCAATTAAGTATTCAATTTAGAAAAGGTTACACTTCACGATTCCTTGTATCATTAGCTTTTCTGACACATTTAAAGTGTGATCTACTTTATGAAAATTCTGTTCACCCTCACTTTGGCAAGAGAGCACATTTAAGGAGCAATCATACTCATAATGTTAGAGGTAGAATGCTGGCTTTCATTCTGGTCATGATTTTCCCCAGTAATGCATGGCTTCACACTTCCATATCTAATTCAAATTGTTTTGTTCAAAATTATCTGAAGATCTGTGCTTGGCTGCTTTTTTTCAATGGCTTTTTTTTTTTTTCCATCTTAGCGGGACCACACTTCTGGAAAGAACTACACTCTATTTGATGTTCCACCAAGACACTTAACCAGAGACATGTTGCACAGTTGACTTCACTGAGGCTCTGAGCCTTTCTTGTCATTAGGACAACCCCCTGAGGGGACACCCTGCTACTTACTTGTGATGCAGTCACAGGAACTTATTCAAATAAGAATTTAAATAAGATGGATTTGCAGCTTCATAGTGATTCGTGTCAACTACAAATAGGAAGTAGTTTTATAATGAAATGTTTACAATAACACATGTGAAGTTTACAATTTTATGTACATACTTAGTTTTATCATTAATGCAGAAGTTAAATATATCTAGAAATGATTGGTGAATATTACATATGTACACACACATATATTATGTATGTGTGTGTATCTATCTATCTATCTATCTATCTATCTATCTATCTATCTATCTAAATGATTGGTAAGCAAGAAGCAGTTAGCAATTAATTTTTTCACACCTGTGGGCAATCTTACCTGCTAAGTTACCCTTAACATTTTCACAATTTAGTAGTGTATAAACAAGATGCATATATTTAAGAGTTGTCAGGGGTACGGTCAGAAAATTAGCTACTCAGGTCACAAATCACTGTGAATGACTCTGAGATTTCTTGTTATTCACAATTCCCATGATTTGACATATACTAATTGAAAATACTCAGTTCATCTCACAGCCAGACATACCTCAGCTCTATTAAAGAATGTAAAGAACTATGTTGATTCTGAAATAGTAGTGAAAACTTTCAGCCCTGGTGCCATTGAAAAAAAAAATGTTTTACTCAGATTATTCTCAATTCTTTACAAACATAACAGTTACAGTTGCTAACTTTTTCTGACACACAGGAAAAACATACTCCTTCCCATTAGCAATAGTGACTTATTTTTCAGTAATGTTTAACTAAGTCTCTACCTCCTAGGGAATGCAAATCAGAAGGAAAGGCCCCACGCTGTGCATTTACCCCAAACCTCCCCTGCCCGTGCTAACAGCACAGAAGGCTGATCTTAGGGATTGGGAGAGCCAGGAAAGCCCTTTTAGCCACCTTTTCTCTCCCACCCCATCTCCAGGCCTATAGTTACAAGACTACAGACCGATTTGCTTCACATTAAAATAAAGATCTCTAATGGGTTCAATGTATGTTATTCAAGTGGCAGATATCCTAAAAGGCTTGACTTGATGCTACACAATCTATGCATGTGACAAAATTGTGCCATAATTTTATACAAATTTAATAAAACAAAATAAAGATTTCTCTGAGAAAGGTACAACATTTGAAGTTTTCTGTTATTTATAACCAGTGGAATTGCATTTATCAGCTTCTTTTCCAAGATCGCAAGGGGCCTAGGTGTGTATAAGTTGGTACTCTTGCCCTGTCTGCCTGGATGTATGTACATTTCATTCTAAGGTCCTGTTGCCTCCCTGGGTACTTCCAGAAGGCTGAGCCTAGGCCCTTCTACTTTATTCACATACTTCCCTCACATTTCTCTCTTTCCACCAGGAATTGGGATTAGGGAGGGGTGGGAGATTGTATTTTTATCTGAGGTAAAGTCTGTTCTCCCATTACTTTGACCTAGACAAGTTGTTTTTTTCTATAGTCAACATCACAATCTATTGATAAAGTTTTGGGAACAAAATCAAGAATTTCTTACCTTCTATACACCTCTCCTAAAGCAGTGAGCACAAAACAAAAATCCATGAAAACACACCTGTGATAGCATAATTTTGTTATAGCATGACTACCATGAACTCTAGGTCTCCAACTAGCCCCCATTCTCTAGCAGAGGTAGGATAATTATGACACATTCTTGGAGGGATTGGCGAATCACATGGAAGGAAGGGGAGGCTGAATGGACAGACGGCAGGCAACCCCAGATCAGAGAGCCGGGAGGCAGAGGGGACAGTTCTACCAAAAAACTCCATTACAGTCAACCCCATTATAGTCCTGAAAGTACCACTCAGACACAGAGCTCAGAATGGGCCCTTTTGACATTTGAGCTGTTGTGAACCACTACCACCAGGATAGTCAGACCCATGGAACAGTTGACCAGCTACTACACAGACTCACCCCACACATTTTAGGAACCATGAAATAACCCATGCCACAGTTTAAATATTAGATTTTTCTAACCTTACTTCTCTCATTTTTTACAGTAGATATTTACTGTAGATATTACTGTGCATGGCTGGATGGAGGGGATGTAAAAAGGAAAATACAGAAATAAAATAAATATATGTTTTTATCTCAAATGATATCCTACTGGAAGGAAAAGAATGGAAGGAAATCAGGTAGTACTGGGTCATCTAGGTATGACAGTGACAACCTAGACTGGGGCTTTGGCTATGGGGCACAATGAAGTGGATCTATTCCAAGAGTTATTTTGGAGTTAGCATCAACAGAACCTGAGGCTGGTTAGATGCCGTTTGTGAGAGGCAGGATTGGCCAAAGGGAATCCCCAGGTTTCTGGCATGAGCATCTGGGCAGATGGTGATGTCATTGACTGAAACAGGACATGCGGCCGGCCGCGGTGGCTCAAGCCTGTAATCCCAGCACTTTGGGAGGCCGAGACGGGCGGATCACGAGGTCAGGAGATCGAGACCATCCTGGCGAACAGGGTGAAACCCCGTCTCTACTAAAAAAATACAAAAAAAAACTAGCCGGGCGAGGTGGCGGGCGCCTGTAGTCCCAGCTACTCGGGAGGCTGAGGCAGGAGAACGGTAAACCTGGGAGGCGGAGCTTGCAGTGAGCTAAGATCCGGCCACTGCACTCCAGCCTGAGCCACAGAGCCAGACTCCGTCTCCAAAAAAAAAAACAACAACAACAACAAGAAAGAAAGAAACAGGACGTGCATGAAGAAGAGAGGGTTTGAGTGAGAAGAATGCTGCGTTTGGCTTTGGACCATTGGTTTGTGATGCCTGTGGGGCCTTTCAGCAGACTGGAAGGACACTGCTGCAAATCAGAAGGGGAAGCAGCCAGCTGTGAGAAGAGTGAGGCGCTGTGCGGCCCTTTTTTCTCAGCAGCCAGGGAGGTCTCCTAAAGATGGGCTGAGTGGTTGGTGATTAAGTCCATTAGAGGGGAGGCAAACATCTCTTGCAGAGTAGCTGTAGGCCATTAACACACTCTGCTTCACTTTTCACTTGCATTGTCCTCAGACAAATAGCACATCTGGAAAATGAAATGCCAATTCCACATCCATTATAGTCTGAAAATCAAAATTAGTGTTTTAATAACATGGAGAGCAAAACAAAATGGCATTCAAGGGTATATAAGTGATTATTCCACGCTAAGTGAAGCCAGAACTCATGGATTGAGTTTGATATTCAAAAATCTCACAAGGTGTCTCTTTGTCATTATTCATTAACCAACTTGGCTCACTCAATCTGTAATTCTAAACCTCAGGCTAGGTTATGCTTACATCATCTTATAGGGGAAATCAGAGAAGTGATGAAGATTATTGTTGATCAATAAACTTTTTGCAGTACATTTTCCATCACATCATCAACAGCAACTGCCCCTGTGTAGACACATTGTCTGAGAAAAATAATCCCCTTTTTCCTGAAATTGAAACCCAATGTAACCTGAACAATATTTGATCAAGCTTTCATAGGGCAGGGGTATCAATATTTCAGTGTTGCATACCAACCTAAGCTAATTTGGTCAATCAACAACTGTCAGATTAGAAGAAAGGTGGTCATCGCTACAAACCCACTACCAGGTGGATGTTATAATAGAAGTTTCCGATCAAATTGTTGCCATGGCTGGGTGCAGTGGCTCACACCTGTAATCCCACTTTGGGAGGCACAGGTAGGTGGATCCCTTCAGGTGAGAAGTTTGACACCAGCCTAGCCAAAATGGTGAAACCCCATCTCTACTAAAAATACAAAAAATTTAGCCAGACATGGTGGTATGTGCCTGTAGTCCCAGCTCTTGGGAGGCTGAGACAGTAGGATCACTTGGGCCTAGGAGGCGGAGGTTGCAGTGAGCCGAGATTACACCACTGCACTCCAGCCTGGGTGACAGAGTGAGATTCTGTCTCAAAAAAAAAAAAAAATTGTTGCCATATATATAAAAATTGATTAGTAATCAGGAACAAAACCTGGCCACTCTAGGAGAAATGTCTACTCTCTGTCCTTAGATTTGAGAAAAAAATGTAAGGCAGTTTTCAAGAATATAGAAAGGCTAAGGGTTCTTCCAGCACAGGTGTTAACGAAGGGGCATTCCAGGCAAAAGGAACAACACACACACACACACACACACACACACACAAAACACATCTAAGGAAATAAACAATGGTAGGAAGTTCAGAGAACGATAATGACTTCCGTGTACTGGACCACACAGTGGATGTTCCAGAGCAGGAAGGAGAGGTCATATGCAACCAAGAAATATGAAGCTTGAAGCACGGAGCCTGAAAGCCAATTACTGAACTCTCAGGGGGCCAGGCATGGTGGCTCACACCTGTAATCCCAGCACTTTGGGAGGCCAAGGCAAGCGGATCACCTGAGGCCAGGAGTTTGAGACCAGCCTGGCCAACATGGTGAAACCATCTCTACTAAAAACACAAACATTAGCTGGGTGTGGTGGCGCATGCCTGTAATCCCAGCTGCTCAGGAGGCTGAGGCATGAGAATTGCTTGAACCTGGGAGGCGGAGGTTGCAGTGAGCTGAGATCACGCCACTATACTCCAGCCTGGGCGCCAGAGTGAGACTGTCTCAAAAAAAAAAAAAAAAAAAAAAAAAAGGAAACTGTTGGGGGAGCAGTGGTGAAGGCTACAGACAGGGAAAATACAGGAGCACGATTATGTCTAGACAGTCACAGCAACATTCCCTGCTTGCTTCAGATGGGTTTTCATTTGTTACCTCATCAGAGTGGTCTTCTTTAATCAATTTGTAATTGCCCAAAGGGTTAGCCTTGCCCACTGCTTAGATAGAACTGATATATCAACACAGGGAAATTGCAACAGAGAAAGAGTAATTCATGCACAGTTGGCTGTGCAGGAGATTAGAGTTTTTATATTACTCAAATCAGTATCCCCGAAAACTCAGAGATCTGAGTTTTTAATAATAATTTGGCAGGTAGGAGTTCGGGAAGTGGGGAGTGCTGATTGGTCGGGTTGGAGATGAAATCATAGGGGGTCGAGGTGAGTTTTTATTGCTGTCTTCTGTTCCTGGGTGAGATCGCAGACCTGGTTGAGCCAGATTACAGGTCTGGGCAACGTCAGCTGGTGCATCAGAATGCAGAATCTGCAGAATATCTCAAGCACTGACCTTAGGTTTTACAAAAGTGGTGTTATTCCCAGGAGCGATTTGGGGAGGTTGAGACTCTTGCAGCCAGAGCTTGCATGGCCTCCAAACCATAATTTCTACTCTTGTAGCGAATTTGTTAGTACTGCAAAGGCACACCGGTCCTCAGGCAAGAAGGGTTTTGGTTTGGTTTGGTTTGGTTTTTTCGGGTAAACGGCTATTATCACTTTTGTATCAGTTAAACTATAAACTATAATCCTTCCCAAGGTTAGTTCAGCCTATGCCCAGGAATGAACAGGACAGCATAGAGGTTAGAACCAAGATGGAGTCGGTTATGTCTGATTTCTTTCACTGTCATAATTTCCTCAGTTATAATTTTTGCAAAGGTGGTTTCAAATTTACCTAAAATGGCAATCCCCCTCCACCACTTTTTGTTGGCACACCTTACTCTGCTTCTTTTCCCTAGCACTTAATACCAGCTATGATTACCGTGTGTATTTTGTTTGTTTGTTTGTTTACTGCCTACCTTCCCCTACTAGATATAAATTCCAAGAGCATGGACTTTATCTGTTTTGTTCATTGCCATCACTCAGGTGCCTGGTACACAATAGACTCATTTGTTGAATGAATATAGTTAAATAAGTAGGTAGATTAAAATGTCAAAGAGCAGAGTGGCCACAATTCAGAGACCAACTGGGTGTGTGAGGTGGGAAGGGGGAAGCACTGAGGATGGTTCTGAGGTCTCTAGCTCAGTTGGCCACGTAGATGTTTATGCCATCAACCAACAGAAGTGGAACAGGTCTGGTGGGGAAGGAATGAAGCATCGGGTGGGGAGAGTGTGAGTTTGGTTTTGGACATACTGGGTTCAGGTTGCCTGTAAAACCTCCCAGAGTCTCTGTTCAGTAGGCAGCTGGGAATATGGAAATGAAGCTAAGGAGAAAGGAGTTGGGCATGTGGAGACCACCTGAGTCTGAGTGACAGGAAAAGTCCTGGGATTTTCCAGGAAGAGGCACAAAGTAAGAAGAGAGCTGTGACTGTACCTGGGGGGAGAAAGCACCCCCCCAGGGGCTGGCAGAGGAAAAGGAATCAAGGAGATGTGGGGGAAGAGTCAGGCATGTGGGGGGACAGTCAGAGAAGAAGAAACCAGAGAAGAGCTGGTACCAAAGGAACCAAGAGAGTATATTTTCACTTGAGAAAATGGCCAGCAATTTCAGATGCAGCAGAAGGCTGTAATGGAAGGACTAGTGAGAAGACTCCAAAGATAATTTCTAGAATATTCCCATGGTGACTCTTACTGTTTAGCATTGGGTACAATTTAGAGAATTGCTATAACTTCTATAACTTGTTTCCTTTTTAAAATTTGTCTGCCAGCCTTAGACTAAAACGATTCCTAGACATAGAGACAAAAAATTATATTTCTGTAATTGACAGCTGCCGTCCCATCTCTATGAACAGATAAATCCATGGTAAAGGAGATATTAATCCAGCATTTTAATAACACTACAATTACAGCTATTTGGGCTAATCATTAGTGTGCTCTCACTAGGTAATGAAATCCTGTCTTGGGTAATTAATGGAAACAATATGAAGTACTGTTTTGAGTATCAGTTACAGATGCCAATAGTTTGCTTCAGTCATTAATTGAAGTAAATGAGGCATTTCAAGGGAGTCAACAGTGAGCTCTTGGCTAAAGGTGGTAAAATTTTCTTTGAATAGCAGCCTGTGTCTTTATTCACTCTTCTTTGTTCTCTCAAATCCACTTGCATCTGAAGAAAGTAGTTATTCCACCCAAAATTGCTCTCTCCACATCAGTACCAAACATTTGCCAACTGAGTTCAATGATCCGTTCAACATTTTCACCTGCTGTTTCTGACCTGGTTGATCATCATCCACTTTGACCTTCTCTTGGAAAGCTCTTCTCCTTTGGATTTTCTGATATCAGTGCTATGGTCTGAATGTTTGTGACTGCCCCCCATTCCCCTACACCACCACCAAATTCTTACGTCGAAATCTGAACCCCAAAAGTGATAGTATTAGGAGATAAGGCCTTTGATAAGTTATTAAGTCATAGGGGCAGAGTCCTCATGAATGGAATTAGGGTCCTGATAAAAGAGACTCCAGGCCAGGTGCAGTGGCTCTCGCCTGCAATCCCAGCACTTGGGGAAGTCGAGGCAAGTGAATCACTTGAGGTCAGGAGTTCGAGACCAGCTTGGCCAATATGGCGAAACCCCATCTCTACTAAAAATACAAAAATCAGCCAGACATGGTGGTGCATGCCTGTAATCCCAGCTACTCTGAGGCTGAGACAGGAGAATTGCTTGAACCCAGAAGGTGGGGGTTGCAGTAAGCTGAGATCAAGCCTCTGCACTCCAGCCTAGGCAACAGAGTGAGACTCCATTTAAAAAAAAAAAAAAAGAGAGCGAGAAAGACTCCAGAGAACTTTCTTGTTCCTTCTGCCAGGTGAGGAAATAGCAAGAAGACTGCCATCACCAACCTCACCAGACACCAAATCTGCTGGTGCCTTGATCTTTGACTTCCTAGCCTCTATAACCATGGGAAATAAATTTCTATTGTTTAAAGTTACCCAGTTGGCTGGGTGCAGTGGCTCATGCCTGTAATCCCAACAGTTTGGGAGGTCAAGGCAGGCTGATCCCTTGAGCCCAGGAGTTTGAGATCAGCTTGGGAAACATGACAAAACCCCATCTTTACTAAAAAAAAAAAAAAAAATTAGCCAGGCTGGTAGCCCATGCCTGTAGTCCCAGCTATTCAGCAGGCTGAGGTGGGAGGATCACAAGGAGGTCAAGGTTACAGTGAGCTATGATCACTCCACTAGACTATAGCTTGGGTGACAAAGCAAGACCTTCTCTCAAAAAAATTATACAGGGTTGGGCGCGGTGGCTCACGCCTGTAATCCTAGCACTTTGGGAGGCTGACGCGGGTGAGTCACAAGGTCAGGAGTTCGAGACCAACCTGGCCAACATAGTGAAACCCCGTCTCTAATAAAAATACAAAAAAAAAAAAAATTAGCTGGGCATAGTGGTGGGTGCCTGTAATTCCAGTTACTTTGGAGGCTGAGGCAGGATAATCACTTGAACCTGGGAGGCAGAGGTTGCAATGAGCCAAGATCACACCACTGCACTCCAGCCTGGGCAACAGCACAAGACTCCGTCTCAAAATAAATAAATAAATAAATAAATGAAGCTACCCAGTTTATGGTATTTTGCTGTAGCCCTAACGGACTAAGACAGCAAGTTTCTCTTGATTCCTCCGACTGACTCTCTATATTTCTTCTTTATCTCTGTATGGCTAGATTTCCCTTCTTCAACTCCCCATTGTAGCTATCTCCTAAAATTCAGTCTCCATTTTTCAGTCTTTCTACTACATTCATCCTTGTCTTATCTACTTCTCTGCTCTCCTAAAGTCTTTTAATTGGTGGCATAGTTATACCTTCTTTGAATGTTGTATAGAACACTAACACATATAGCTATAGACAAAATATTATACACGATATATTGGTGAGGAGGCAGCCCATTCAAGTCGGTGATCAATTCAAAGGATGCTTTCATTTTGGAGTGAAAGAGGGTATTCTTACTTAGGGTATATATAAACAAAGCATTCTGAGAGAAACATAATCCTTAGAAAACTGAGGATTATCTAAGGATGAGATTGTGCAGAGTTTAATTATGATTGAAGACATTTCTAAACTAGTTCAATTAAGAGAGCATTAACTTAAAGGGAAAATTATATTAAAATTGAATAGCTAACCTTGGGGCACACTATGCTAGGTGCTAATTTACATATATTAAAAAGGCAGTTGTATTGGAGCCAATTAAAGCTATTTTTAGAGAATTCATCACAGAGGTTAAAAGTGTATTATTTATTTCACACATTTTCTTTAATAAGAATTTAATTCATTTAATATTACCTATGCTTATTTTGCTACATTTTTAAAATTAACATTTTTATCTACAAGCTTTAAGATTCTGTTTATATAAATTTTTTAGAATCTAAAGTACAGGTAAAAATTACACATTTATAAGATTACCAAATTTTCAGTCATTCCTATCAGATAGTTGGTTTATTCTGGCACTTGCTGTCAGCAAATTCTCACAGCCAAAGTAAAACATTGACTTGTTTTAAGGATTAGAGGATGGCTGATAATGAAGTATAGCTTTAAAAAAGTGAATTATTTAAAAAATTATTTCACCCGGTTTCAGGAAATTTTACTATTAAAAAAAAGTAAGCCCCCAATGCAATAAGTGATGTTAAAGATGTTGGCCCTTCTAATGGACTCCCTTTCCAGCTTTCCCATTTCTGCCAAAAGTGTTGTTATTTTCCTAGTCCACAGACTCAATACTTTAGAGACTCCTTTGCCTTTGCCCACTCCTTACTTACTGATATTCAGCTTGTGTATAGTTATTATTCACTTTCCTTCTCTATTTTCAGAGCCACTACCTGGTGTAGGACATGCATGCTGCATATGGATAATGGCATGGCTTCTGCACTGATCCTCTGGCTCCCTGTCTCTCACTCCTTCAGTTATTTCTCACCAGATGGGGAATTTTTTGTGAATACACAACTACTCAGTTGGAGAGTGCTCAAAGGCTTTCTGTTGACAGTGCTGTGGTTTGAATGCTCCCTCAAAAACTCATGTTAAAATTTAATGGTGACAATAAGAGGTAGGATCTTTAACAAGTGATTAGGTTATGAGGGCTCTGCCTTCATGAATGAATTAATAAATTATTGTGGGATTAGTTATCTCAGGCGTGTGCTCCTCATGAAAGGATGTTTATCCCCCATCCTCTGTCTTGCACACTCACTTGCACTTCTGTCATGGAATGACACAGCACAAAGGTACCCTTGGACTTTCCAGCCTCCAGAACCAGGAGCCAAATAAACTATCCTTTATGAGTTACCCAGTCTGTAGCATTCTATTACAGCAGCAGAAAATAGACTAAGACAGCTGGTCATACAAAATCAAGCTGAGAATCTGGGCTTTGGTTTCTTCCATTGTAAAATGGCCATGCTGGTCTTAAGGAGTGGTTTTCAAATACTTCAGCAGCACAAAACATAAAACAGATGAAAAACAGAGCCACTCATATTAAAGTACACAAAGGAACCAAATCCTACCCACTCCCACCATTGCCCCTTCCTCATCTAAAGGAGTTGCAGTTTCAGAGTTGCCAGAACTTCCATTTTTCAAAAGAAGCTAGAATTCTGAATATTCCTTTTAAAATCTAGAGTTTTTTTAAACATTGGTGACTGTGATGGTGGACTGTATGTGTCACCTAGACTATGGAGGCAAGTTGTTTAGTCAAACACTGATCTAGATGTTGCTGTGAAGGTATTCTGTAGATGTGGTTAACATCTAAAATTGACTGACTTTTAGCAAAGGAGATTATCCTCAATAATGCGGGGAATCCTCATCCAATCAATTAAGGGCCTTGAGAGCAGAACACTGAGGTTTCCAGAGAAGAGGGAATAAAGAATTCTGACTCAAGGCTATAACACAAAAATCATATCTGAATTTCTAGCTGGTTGATTTGCCCTACAGATTTCAAACTTGCCAGCTTTCACAATCACATGAACCAATTCCTTAAAAATCATTCTTTCTCTCTCTCTCTCTAAATACACACACACATATATGTATGTATATATGTATTCTCTGTGTATATATGCATGCTTCCTGTACACATATAAACATACGTACACACATATATACATACATATATAGACACATATATATTCTACTGGTTTTGTTCCTCTGAAGAACTCTCACTGATAAAGTATCCAACTCAAATTTTTGTGAAACTCTGTATAGGCCAAACAAAACACATACATGGGCATAGATCCTACCTCAAGCCGCCAGTTTATAACCTCAGTACCCCCACAATCCAACCCATCTCCTCAGGCATTAATGTTCACCCACACATTCCTACCACTGTACCCCTGTCTGTACCAGGGAAGCCTTTCCCATGTTACCTTCCCAGTCAAATCCATTGCTTCCTAAAAGTACGAGCCAAGAGCCAAATAAACTTCAAGGCTCTTCTCTTTCAGGAAGATTCTATAATAATTTGACGCCATGATGATTTCCACACATTACTTTTAGTTTCTTCTATATTTAGCATTCATAGATTCTATGTGATACTTTATACTACGTTTACTTTTTATTTATTTATTTTTTGAGACAGGGTCTCATTCTGTTGCCCAGGCTGGAGTATAGTGGTGTAACATTGGCTCACTGCAGCCTCAACCACCTGGGCTCAAGCAATCCTCCCACCTCATCCTCCTGAATAGCTGGGACCACAGTCACATGCCACCATGCCAGGCTAATTTTTGTGTTCATTGTAGAGATAGGATTTTGCCATGTTGCCCAGGCTGGTATCAAACTCTTTAGCTCAAGCAATCCACCTGCCTCAGCCTCCCAAAGTGCTGGGATTACAGGTATGAGTCACCACACCCAGCCTTATGCTACATTTATAATCTTTTTAAATTGCTCTCAAAATATTATTGACTTTGTCTCTCAAATAATAACAAAGATCTAACCTGTAGAGATTGTCTGCCATCATTCAGCAACTTGTAATGAAAACAAATTCCTCTAGAAATTGGAAGACATGAGTTCCAATCTAAACTCTGCTATGAGTTTAAGGCAGAGTGACCTTGAGAAGGTCACTAAGCATCTCTTGGCTGGAATTCCCTCATCTGTAAACCAAGATGGAGCTAGTTAACGGCTAAACGTATTTATTGGTTACCCTGTGTCAGACTTTGTTCTACAAGCTTTGCATATATTCATTCAGTTAATCTTAGAATTTTATGAGGAGGTACTATTAAACAGAATAAACAAAGATGCAGAAAAGTGAAGTTACTTGTCCAAGGCAGGCTTGCAAGCAATGGAACCAGGATTTGGATCCAGGCAGTCTGGTTCCTGAGTCCATGTTCCTAACCATTACATTAAACAGACTCATAATGCATGCTGCATAATTCCAAGCAGCTCTAAAGTTCAGTAATACTACTTTTAAAATCACCTTCAGTATGCTCTTTATTATAAACATAAGGACTCAATAAATGTTTGCTAAAATAAGTCAACTACTTAATTTCAGGTTTGTTACCATGATGACCTGTCCGGTTGCCTAAGCATGGTGGACTAGATTTGACTGAGACCATTTTCACAGGTCACCAGTTGTATTAGTCCGCTTTCATGCTGCTGATAAAGACATACCCAAGACCAGGCAATTTATAAAGAAACAGAGGTTTCATGGACTCACAGTTCCATGTGGCTGGGGAGGCCTCACAATCATGGTGGCAGGCGAAAGGCAGGCATGTCTTACATGGTGAAATGCAAAAGGCATGTCTCACATGGTGGCAGACAAGACAGGATGAAGTGAAAGGGGTTTCCCCTTACAAAACCATCAGATCTCATGAGTCTTATTCACTACCACAAGAACAGTATGAGGGAAACTGCCCCCATGATTCAATTCTCTCCTATGAGGTCCCTCTTACAACATATGGGAATTATGGGAGCTACAATTCTAGACGAGATTTGGGTGAGGACACAGTCAAACCATATCACCAGTGATGGATTCTAATCTGAAGGACTTCCAAGCACTGACTTGGCCACGAAATGCCTGTCTACATTTCATCCTATATTCAGACTTTAAGTTACTTATGAGTCAGCTTTTATCAAACATCATTTGTTTCTTGTAAATAAGATGAAAAGATGTTCCCAGAATTTGTTTCTATGGCAAGTCCTTTGAAAATGTATTACATGCTACTATTGATCATTTAGTTGGTGCCAAAATAGGCAGTTTCAGCTGATGACACAACCCTAGAACATAAGAGGTAGCTTTTGCCAATAGGAGCAGAAGCAGTGACCTTAAAAGATGAGAGTTAATCTGGGTATGGCAGATGCTGTCAATAAACCTCTCATATACCCCTCTCCCCATGTAGAAGTCTTCAGAAAACAGTACCCACAAATACCAACAGATTCCGACTTAAGGCACCTGTATCTCTCTACCCAATGGCATGTTCAGTCCAAGCTTAGGAGAGACCAGAAGTGCCCAAGAATTAATATGCACAGGAGAAACCCCCAACCAATGAAGAATAAATAATCAACTTCATTCTCCCTCAACAGGCCAGTTCCGAGGCATGTTTCACCTATTTTCTTAGAGGATACCAGAGGAATTGAGTCCTCATGCCCAGAGTAGTCATCAATATATCCGTTACTGACTTCCCCCTTCTCTGTCTCACCATCTCATTCTTTCACCAGGCTTCCTGGGATTATTTCCCAAATAAATGACTTGCATTCAAATCCTTACCTCAATTTTGGAATCCATTATTTTTAAGGAATTTAAACTAAGACACTGAACCTTCTATTCCGTGTTTGTTCATTCCTGTATCTGTTTTAGGAGCTGAGATCTTCAAATCAATGTGGCATCATACCGCCCGTATCAGCCATCTAATAGTGCTTTGAGTTTGCCACTTGGGGAAGCTACCAATTGTGCATGACAATGCTTTGCAAGATTGTATAAATATGCACTGAACACACACACACACGAAGCAAAATAATTTAGAGCAACATTTCCCAAAATACATTCCGGGGAAGAGTAGTTTCCGCAGAATTTTTAATAAATTTTACTTGAAAAACCACCCTAATGTCAAATAAATTTTGGAAATGATGGGTTACAGAATAGAGGAATATTATATATACCATGATACTGTTGTGCAAAGAAAAAATCACATCTATTTTTTATATCTGACTCATCTTCTTTCAGGACCTTCATTCCCACCAACAAGAAAAAAATTAAACTTTCCATTTAAGAGTACCTCAGTGTTACCAATTTTGAAATGGTCTCTTTGGAGGTAAATATTTAGCTAAGTCAAAGTTCAAACTCCTGGCCAGGTGTGGCGGCTCACGCCTGTAATCCCAACACTTTGGGAGGCCAAGGTGAGTGGCTCGCTTAAGGCCAGAAGTTCAAAATCAGCCTGGCCAACATGGGGAAATCTTGTCTTTATTAAAAATACAAAAAAAAAAAAAAGAAAAAAGAAAAAAGAGCCAGGCATGGTGGCACACACCTGTAATCCCAGCTGCTTGGGAGGCTAAGGCACAAGAACCTCGGAGGCAGAGATTGCAGTGAGTCGAGATCACACCACTGCACTCCAGCCTGGGTGACAGAGTGAGACTCTGTTTCAAAACAAAAACAAAAAGTTCAAACTCCCTATCAGAGCTTTTTCTCCCCTCTCAAAGGGTGTCACCACCAGCACCACCTCAAGGTGGCTTCTGGACACAGAGTCGAGTACAAACATATCCTCATGGCAGATGGAAGACAGGGAGGACACTCTGCTCCATGTGCTGTCCTCTGGATGGCCCTCTATGCCCTTTGCTGAGGCAGACCCATCTGCCCACCATAATTACCTAGAGAGATTGTTAAGAATACAGATCCCCAATTCCTTTCTCTGGATTCAGGGAAATTGGAGGGAAACCTAGGAACCTGAGTTTTTAACAAGTTTCCCAGAGGGTTTTGATGTAGCCAGGACATAAACTGGCATTTATGAACCATTAGTATACCCCACCCTGTTTCCTACCAAGCTTTGAACTTCATTCTGTACTATGAAATAGACTCATAACCCATTATCTCACATTAAGTTGTATATACATGGTTTAGTATTTTCATCATCTTTATTCATTTTGAGGCATACAGGGCAAAGAATATAAGGTATCCACAGTGAATCTTGGCACTATTAGCAAACATACTGATATTGCAATTTAAATATGGTAATCACAGAATTTTCAAAACAGAACTGAGGAGACAAAAGGAGAAACAAGATCATGTGGTATTAATTCTGGTTATTTCAATACCATTAAGAAGGAGAAGGTTCTAAGAAAAGCCACACAAAATCCCGTGGGAAAGGAGGAACAGTTTCATAAAGAAAGACAAAAAGATTTAAATATAATTTACTTTTACTAAAAAACACATCTAAAACCCTGAAAATTTATCTCATTTAAAAGCTGCTGATAAAAGAAATTTGCTAATATTTTTCTATACTTTTGTACCTAATAATTTACATAAATTCAACCCCAAGATTTCAACAGCTTAACTCGCCAAAGGTGTATTTCTTGCCCACATACATGTCCAACATGGGTCAGCTGGGGGTTCCACTGACCCCAGTCTCTCAGGAGCCAGGTAGACACGGTTCTATCACAAGTGCTTCCATGGCAAATTGTGACAAATTTCTGCTCACATTTCATTGGTCAAAGTAAATCAAATCATCACCCCTAATTTCAAAGGGTGAGAAAATATAGTCTTACCTCCTGCCTTCTTGCAGGAGGAAAATTGGAGTACGCATGACCGGCCCTATTGACTACCACACTTGCCTTTGCTTTTTTATTTCCCTTGGACCTTGGCGCCATGTAATAATCCACACTATCCCCCTGTCTGAGACTCCTATTATCAATCCAACAAATTTATATTATCATGCCACCAACAACAAACATTGAATTATTTTAGAACTATCATATTAAAGCAAAGTTTCCTTTCTTTTTCTTAAAAGCAATATGTCTAGTACATCTAATTTGGGCAGAGTCAGGGTACCACATGTAAGTTTTTTTTGAAAAGAGTAGTTGGATCCGGGCGCAGTGGCTCACAGCACTTTGGGAGGCCAAAGAGGGTGGATCACCTGACGTCAAGAGTTCAAGACCAGCCTGGCCAACATGGTGAAACCTCGTCTCTACTAAAAATACAAAAATTTGCCGGGTGTGGTGGGGATCGCCTGTAATCCCAGCTACTCAGAAGATTGAGGCAGGAGAATTGCTTGAACCTGGGAGAAGGAGGTTGCAGTGAGCCGAGATCACGCCATTGCACTCCAGCCTGGGTGACAAGAGCAAAACTCCATCTCAAAAAAAAAAAAAGAGAAGTTGGTAGCCTGGCTGTGACAGAGATGACTAGTTATTCAGCAAAGACTGACCCTGTCTCCACCCCATCCCTGCCCCCACCATAGGGTAGAGTCACTGCTGAACTGCAACAGGAGCTGTATTTCTCTGACTCCCATTCTCACAATAGGCAATGAAATGTTGATGGAAGCAGCATTTCCCACTGTCAGACCCAGCCCTAAACCTCCCACACCATCCTCCACTCTCATCTTCTGGCCTGGTACTGATGCCTGAGGCCTCCTTGAAAGCCACGTGTTGAAGAAGGCAGAGTCCCCGTCAACCCAGTCTCCAAATGACTACATCACACAGATTTTCCACCAGTCTCCCTCCCTGCTGACAGTACATACAAACCTATTACAAAAAATAGTTTCATTTTTAAAGTTCACAAAAATAAACTTTTATTAAGATAAACTTTCATAGTGATAGGGTAGAAGAATAAATTGACAAAACACTTCAAAAGTGTGAATTTAAAGTTTCTGTGGGCTGGGTATGGTGGCTCATGGCTGCAATCCCAGCACTTTGGGAGGCTGAGGCGGGCAGATCACTTGAGGTCAGGAGTTCAAGACCAGCTTGGCCAACATGATGAAACCTCATCTCTACTAAAAATACAAAAATTAGCCAGGCGTGGAGGCAGACGCCTGTAGTTCCAGCTACTTGGGAGTCTGAGATCTGAAAATCACTTGAACCTGGGAGGAGGAGGTTGCAGTGAGCCAAGATCGCACCACTGCACTCCAGCCTGGGTGACAGAACAAGACTCTATCTCAAAAAAAAAAAAAAAGAAAAGAAAAAAAACCATTTCTAGGGTTAGCCTTGACAATGACAAGTTCTAACAATGTAATCCCATAGCTACCTATGAATCTCTCTTCATGTTATGTGTATTCTCTGGGTTACCGCACCATCTGATTAGAACAGAATTTCCTGGCGAGTGAAGGAAGAACTGCATCGTTATAGAACAGTTTGGAAAAGGCAGCAGGGTAGGACTGCCAGTAACAAGTTTTGTAAAACCCTTTACTTATCACTTCCACTCAACATAGAGACAAGATATAATCATGACATCAATGATTGTCTAATGCTGGAAGGCTGTAATTCTAAGTGTGTCATGATAGAAGTAATTCATAACACATGCAATTAGATGCAGGATAGTACTTAAATTTTATCATATTCATAAAGTTATATTATGTATAGTATTTTTGGCAAACATAATGCTATGGATTTGCCAAACCTATTCTCTTTTCCCTCTAGGCACACAGACAGGCTGTATTTCCCAGCCAATCCCATGGTTAGATGGGTCATGGTGACAGAGCTCTAGAAAACGGGCACAAAAATGTGAGCCATTCTCAGACCAAATGGAGGATTCAAGGCCCAAGGGAAAATCAGAACCACCTAATTAGAAAGAGGCAGGTCCAGAATGAATGCTTAGAATAGCTCCTCTCCATCCAACCTGAATGGGACTACAGGGTGAAAAAGAAATATGCCACTGAGATTTTGTTACAGTGATCAGTACAGTTAGCATAACCTAATGAATATGTTAAGACTATTGCATTTGTCTCAGAGAACTATGTCAAAGATTAAAACTGGCGGGGTGGGGGTGGAATGTTAAGTATACTTGAATAAAGCCATGATTTTAAAAAGAAAGCAGGGGGTCTTTAGAGATGTACTGCATCCCCTCACCTACTCCCACTTCCACCCTGTTCAATTTGGTTCTTCGTAATTATTTCCCAATGTCTGCAAATAAAGGCCATGTTTCTTGCCACGGCATTCTCAGGAACACCATGCCTTGACCACAGCCTACCCTCCTTGGGCCTCCTTTCCCATTCAAGGTTACTTAAGTGAATGAATTTCACTCTTCTGAACTTTGGCTGCCTCACACTATTCCCTCTCTGGAATGCTCTTTCCCCTGACCCCTGCCTAGCTAAATTGTGCTGTTCTCCCTGCCACTTCTAATGCAGCCTTTCTGCTGGAAGGCTCAGTTGGAAAGGGCAGCATCCTGCTGTGACTCCTGCAGCCCTTTCCCTGTACAGCCCTGAGGATACTTCTTACATGCCATGCTTTGTGATGATGACAGGTGCACATCTTCTCTGCCTTGCTAGGTTTCAAGTTCCGTGCACACAGAAACTCCATGTGCCATTACATAAGACATTCAATAACAAATGCTAAATGAACGCATGAACACAACGCACTCATGGCATTCATTTATTGCATAAGTCAACGAATAATTGAACGGAATTCCACAACATCAGCTTGAATGGGAGACCCCTTTCCCTCCAAATGAGTCTGAATTACCCATGAATGGCCCCCAGCTAATATAAAGATGGAGCCACTATGGCAAGGGCAGAGTTTGTGAGAGGCAAACCCAACAATTCCAAACTGGGTTCCACTTGAAACATCAAGGTTCACATGGAAAGCAGTCTGCAAGAATGTAGCAGGAAAAGAGGGGTGGGGTGGGTGAGGAACACTCTTAATTTTTTAAGAAAGTATGGCCAGGTGCAGTGGCTTATGCCTCTAATCCCAGCATTTTGGGAGGCCAAGGCTGGAGGATTGCTTGAGGCCAGCAGTTTGAGACCAGCCTGGGCAACATAGTGAGACCCATCTCTATGACAAATTTAAGAATCAGCCATGCGTGGTGGTGCACTACCTCTGGTCCCAGCTACTTGGGAGGCTGAGGTGGGAGAATTGCTTGAGCCAGGGAGATGGAGGCTGCAGTAAGCCCTGTTTGCACCACTGCACTCCAGCCTGGGAGACACAGTGAGACCCTGTTTTCAAAAAAAAAAAAAAGGTATAGGAAGTAGCTTAAATCTTAGGCATTTTTGAGTACAAATAACTTTAAGTAAAAGTAATTTTTGACATTCACACACAGAAAAGTGATCACTGAGTGCACAAGTTTTGCATGTGCCACGCTTCATGGACTTCCACAAACTCATCATAAGCCAGGCCGGCACCCCATCAAGAAACTACTAGCAACCCAGAAGCTCCTCCCCTTCAGGTTGTACATACCATTTTAATAGAAAAGGAGGCAAGAGGGGAGGAGGAGACAATAAAAAAGACTCCAGGAATGGAGACAACCCAGGCATCCTATTTGAAAAGAAAATGAGAAACGCTACGGCAGGAGAGGGGCACACCCCAGAGAACTCGGGCACACACACTGAGACACACTCTGCAGGGCATTTCCCGATCTGCAGAAAATTCTCTCGTGATTCAACAGATACACACGATGGGTAATTCCAGAAAATGCAGGCTAAGTTTTGGAGGCAAAAGGATTCCTCCTAGGTATAGAGCAAGGCAGATAGAAATCCCTCCCTGCCCTGCCCCAGGTCCCTGCAGGGGCAAGTGCCACAGCCCTCAAGGTCCTTGTCTAGCCATCACAGAATAAAGCAGTGCAGACGCCACTGGAATAAAGTTGATTTTTGCTTGGAAAGAAGAAAGAGGTGCAGGGCCGTGGCCTCACAGTGACCCAGCTCACCCTCCTGGGGGTCAGGAAAGCACTTGGCTCCTGGCCAGCCCCACCACCCGCTTCCCAGCCCCAGCCTGCTTTGCTCCTGTGCCCTTTTTCTGAACCTGGAGAGGCGGGGCACCCTCTTGGCTTCCTTCCAGCTGGATGTGACTCCTGCCAGACTCAAAGCTGAGAACCCAGAGCTTTGGAAGGAACAATGTTCCCTAAGAAGGCCTGAGAAGCAGCTCCCATTATAATCTCACTTCCAGCCTCAGGACCAGGGATTTGAGAGCAGACTCCAACCAAGCTGGTCTATTCAGTCTTCCTCTCTCCTAGGACCCTCTGCTATGCTCTTGAGCAGGGAAAATCCTATGAAGGAAGGAAACAGATTTGGTTCGGAAACTATTCCCTTATCACAACCAGCTTTGTCTCGTCAGGATCATGGTGTGTGTGTGAGACACTTAGGTAGGTGATTAGATAGGTGCATAGGTAGGTAGATAAAATTCCTTAGCAGCATGCAGGTAGTTCTGAAGGCAGAGACTCAGGGATGGGTCTGGATGTCCATTCTATGGCAGAATTTCTAGCTCACAGGACATGGTACCGGCAGTTTTTGGTCTTATATTTCAATCAATATTAGGAATGGAACAACAAAGAAAACTACTAAATTGGACCAAATAAGAGCTACAAAGGAGATGTTTCTAAAGCACTGTGGTTCCTTATAATGTCAAACTAGGTTCCCTCCTAAGTTCCACACCCTACAGAGCATTTTCCTCCCAAGTTTCACACTGCAAGGTTTGAAGAGGAGGCAGACTGGACAGTTTTATGTCAGGTGGTTACATGGAAGGGAGGGGCTGTCTGGGTTTTGGTTAGTCTCAGAGGCTTTGGGAATATCACTCAGTACTCCCATTTCTTCCTGGAAATACAAAGGAATCCAATGGCTCCCAAAAAGAGAGACTCTATACAAACAAACCATTCCAACAACATTTATCGAGGCCCTAGTTTTGTATGTGGCAAGCACTGTGTTAAGCTCTGCGCAATAGAGCAAGTGAATACAGAGCAGTCACTCAAAGAACCCAGTCTGGTAGAGGAGGCAGCCCAGTCACCAGCTATCCTCACCCGGGAGAAGTGCTATGATGTCTGCCACTTACCACCTGTGGCACCTAGGGCAAGTCATTCAACTTCTCTGTGCCTTGCTTTTAGCACCTGTAAATGGAGACAATATGAGTGCCTCTCTCCTTGGAAGGATGTGAGGATTAAATGAATGAATGTACTAAAGTTCTTAGATCAATGTAAGACTCAAAGAAAGTGCCATAAAAGAGTTTGTGAGCCAGGCACAGTGGTTAAAGCCTGTAATTGCAACACTTTGGGAGGCCAAGGCAGGCAGATGACTTGAACCCAGGCATTCCAGACCAGCCAGGGCAACATGGCAATACCTTGTCTCTACTAAATATACAAAAAATTAGGTGAGTGTGAAGGCTCACACCTGTAGTTCCAGCTACTCGGGAGGCTGAGATGGGAGGATCACTTGAGCCTGGGAGGTTAAGGCTGCAGTGAGCTGAGATTGCACTACTGCACTCCAGCCTGGGCGACAGAGTGAGACCCTTCCCTAAAAAAGGGTTTCTGCTTGTTGGTGGTGATATTGTTATTGTGGTGGTTTCTACTAGGAGAAAGCTTCCCTAACCCTATGCTTTCCTGACCAGAAAGCCCTCTCAGAGGAGGTTACTCACTCTGAATACCAATAAAGCCGGAGCTGGTCAAATGGCTGAGGGGATGAGAGAAGGGGGAGAGAGAGGAGAGAGAACGACGGGAGGGGATAGGACACAGGGAGTGGTACACAGGGGCACAGAGGTGTGGTGGAACACAGAAGGTATGAGAGCAGAAATTGGTGGAATTCAATCACGGAAGGGACTTGGAAGAGGAGAATCTGGAAGAGAGACTTAAGGACAGTTGATAAGGGATAAATCATAAAAGGTCTGAAGTATTATGTAGGCCTGGTGTGGTGGCTCACACCTGTACTCCCAGCACTTTGAAGGCTGTGGCAGGTAGACCACTTGAGGTCAGAAGTTCAAGAGGCTGGCCAATATGGTGAAACCCAGTCTCTGCTAAAAATACAAAAATTAGTCAGGCGTGATGGTGCATGCCTATAATCCCAGCTACTCAGGAGGCTAAGGCAGGAGAATCACTTGAACCCGGCAAGTGGAGGTTGCAGGGAGTTGAGATCACACCACTGCACTCCAGCCTGGGAGACAGAGTTAGACTCTGTATCAAAAATAAAAAATAAAATAAAAATAAAGTATCATGCAAAGGATTTTGGATTTTGAAAAACCAACTTATAGAAAAATCTTTTCCAGAAATTTGTGCAGTGCTTACTACTATGTATTGGCAAAGTTTAACTAAACAAGGAAACAGAAAAATGTGCTCAATAGTCAGTTTCTGATACTAAGAATGGAGAATGAAGTGGAAGGTCCCATAGGGACCTAGATCTGGCTGTAGGTCCATGGAGTTGTGTTGCCTGTGACTGATTTCCCACAGCTTCTTTTCTCAGAACCTGAAGTGGCTCCCCTCCACCCACATGGCATAATAATAGCCTAGATTCCTAATGGCATCAAGACTGGTACAGTCTCCTACAATCCTCCCTAATGCCATTTGTCCTTATAGTCAGAACCCTGACATTTGGTTCTGGTGTCCACCACTCTCTAGCCAGCCAGGAACTCAAGGGGCAAATCCTGAGTAGCTTAAACCATTCACATAATTCTATCCCCTTTCCTATTGATTGGCTGAGGTATCGACGGGCCCTTGCCACAGTTCTGGCCAGAGACATAAGGGAATCCAGAAGACCTTTGGGAAAATCTTCCTCTCTATGAAAAAGAAACACACAAGATGGCATGGACTTTTCTTCCTCTGTGTGTCACGTTGGTGTTTGATACCCGGAATTCTGTATCTTCTAGAGTCATCTAACACAATATCCAACATAGTACAGTGAGACTAATTTTTGTTCCATTGAAAATTGAGTATTATAACAACTCCCTATGAAATATGTAGGGTAGTTGTTATCCTTTGGTAGATTAGGAAGCCCAAAAAAATGAAGGGGCATATATGAGGCCTAAAGAATGTGCAGGAATAAACCTAGGTCTCATGAATGAGTGTGTTTCTTTCTTTTTTTTTTTTTTTTCTTTTTTTTTTTTTGAGATGGAGTCTCACTCTGTTGCCCAGGTTGGAGTACAGTGGTGCGACCTTGGCTCACTGCAAGCTCCGCCTCCCAGGTTCACACCATTCTCCTGCTTCAGCCTCCCAAGTAGCTGGGAGTAAAGGTGCCCGCCACCACACCCGGCTAATTTGTTTGTATTTTTAGTAGAGACAGGGTTTCACCATGTTAGCCAGGATGGTCTCAATCTCCTGACCTCGTGATCCGCCCACCTCAGCCTCCAAAAGTGCTGGGATTACAGGCGTGAGCTACCACACCCAGCCTGTGTTTCTACAATACCAGGATGCTTCTCTTAAATCTTAATCAAATACAGACCAAAAAATATCAGGCACAGCTTCATAAAGGTTTGCCTTTGTGCTCAGACAATAAAGCAAGGTATGAAAGTGAACTAAACTGTTAGATTAGATTAAACTGCCTTTTATCACAATGTATAAACCATCTGAAACTGAGTTAAAAAAATACATGAAAAGATGATCATGTTTTTTCAAGATGCAAGATTCCCTCAAGTCTGAGTGGACATAGATACTCCAACAGTAAATAACCAATAACAGAGTTCCCAGCCAGTATGCCCAAAGCGGTGAGGGATTTGGGGATGCACCCATTGTCTCATGCTTTGAGGAGCTTCCTCAGTTCACCCCAGTGTGTCATACACATGTCACCATTATTTACATGTGCCAAGACGTGAAATACATGTGGGAAGCACACATTTGTCTTGCCATGTTTCTCCCCGTCTCTCTCACTGCTGTCTTTTGCAAACTCTCCATTTCAGTGAACTGATCTGTTCACTGTCCCACAGATGCCTTCTGGCTTGAGGACTTGCCCCTGTGAATCCTCTTCCTGGAATCCTGGACCTTCCCCTGCATATTTAAAACAAAAATTTTCAAATCCCACCCAAAGTGAGCTCCTCCAGTAAACCGTTGGCTTGCATAATGAAAGTTACATCACACAGTTAAACTGCTTGGACTGCATATGCTAAGACATCGCACATGTTATTCTTTCCTCTGCATGCTCTGTCTCTCCAAGCAGACCATAAATAATCTCTCTGAAGGCCTTTGCAAAGAGCCTTCCTCATAACAAATAATTAATTTTTAATGTCTATTGATCACCGATACTTCCTACTGTGTTATTTTCTAAACTGTTCTATCTTGTCATTGCTGTGATCACTGATGTGATATTGAAGGTCTGAGCCTTTGATTGTGTTCCCCCCCCCCCCCCCCCAGTCAAAATGATTTGTATGTCTACAGATTCACAGAAGGGAAAAATAGTATTTTATTAAAACAGGACATTAATGAGGACTGAAGGTCTTCTAAATATTCTGGGGATATAAAATATTCTTACTCATAAAGGATGCCTCTGCATGGAGGAAGTATCCACAGAGGAAGGAAATCTTTGCCATTACTTCTGCCTGGGAGCATTTACTACAGATTGTCAAATTTTAGTGGCTATATTAAGACTTGCGGAAGAACAGGGTACTTTTAATCTCAAGCCACCAATAAACCTCACGTATTTGCAAATTTAGTCATAGAACAGAAAATCCTTTGCCTAATCAAACTTAGCTGACTAGTTCCTTCAGAAGCAGGCAGGGCCAAGAGGCTGACTCTCGTGTTTCCGGAATAATGTGGGGTGTGCGTGTGCATATGTAGTGCCAGATTGGGACCTGGCCCCCTGGAAGTGACTGAGCCAGAACAGGGAAGGGATGTGTTGAATGGTCCGGGGAACAGAGCTGGCCAAGCTCATGGTCCCTTTGAGGTCAGCCCTCCCACCCTCAAACCTCCTCCCACTCCATCCACCCCCAGGAACCCTCCCACACACTCTGGGTAAAACACAGCTTGTCAAGCTCTCACATCATGGCTTGGTGGCTGCAGTGTTTTGATTTTCCCTCAGGACCAACCAAGAAGGCCAGCCTTGATGCTTCTAAAGCTGCCAGCCTCCTAAGGGAGTATTCCTACATAGGAATATACTTTGGGAAGCTGATAAGCCCCCTCTAACTATTTAGGAGGCAGCCTTTGAATTAAATTATTTGCCTGCTGATGTCAACTATTAGAGTTCTATTTAAAAGTTAAAATCCAAGGGGCATATGTAAAAGGAGATAAGTCAAATCAATCATTTATCTCGGTATCAGAGTAATTCAGAGGAACTCTTAATTATATACTTCCAAGAGACTTGTGAGGCCACCTCCATTCTATCTGCTGCCCTTGAAGCTCAGCTGGAGTCCCTGAACACCCCGGTTGGAGGATGAACTCTCGCACAGGGAACTCGGAGATGGAGGAGATGGAGCATCGGGTTCAGGATGCTTGGAGGTTCTGGAAAGAACTGAGGTCACCTGGAAGATACAAAGCTACTCTAAAAATGATTTAGGATGGCTTTTCTATGCATTCTCTACTCCCACAGGCATCAGGAGCCAACTCCCAGGATGGACTCTGCCTGATGCTGTAACAGCATTCAGCTCCCCAATGTCCCCACGATACCAAGCAACCTCCTTCTCTTTTGTCTACAGTCAATTAATCAATCATTGCTGACAATAAGGCTCCATCCTCAACACAGGATATTTTCTGAATCATTAATTTTTGTTTCAGTAGTTGATCCTTGTTTGGAATATAATGTATTACAATGTGGTGGTACTAAGTATTAAAATCAAAATACCTTTTTATTCATCTTTCAATTTTAATACTTTTAGCATTTCAACCATTATTTGAAGGGTTACTTGCTGCAGCATGTCACATTTATATACACACACATGCACATGCTGCAGTGCTTTCAGCTTGAGCCAGTGATATTTTAGGCCCCAAATGCTCTGAAAAAATAGACAAAGCTCTCACCAAGCTAAGGAAGTGAGCTCCGAGACCATGCCTTTAAAAATTTTCAGCTGGATAACTTAGTCCTCAAGATGACTACGTTTCTCTTTCCCCACTCCTGTTAGTGTGTACGAACAAGGATTCTTTTGAATTCCCAGGAGGGAAATGAGTTTAATTTGACTGGTAAAAGTCTTCTTAATAGGACACTTAATACTGTGGCTCTTAATCCTTTTCTTTTACTTAGAACTAGCTACAAAGATATTTCATATGTTTATATCTCATAATGGGTAATTTTGGTTTGGATTTATGTCATTTTGTCTCAGTATCACAATTTTTGAAAAATTAGTTCAAAGAGAAAAAAAGAAAGAAAGAAAAACCATGGTAAACATTGCTTAGTCTCATACTCTTACCCTCCCTCTCTATGCTAAAACAGGAAATGCATTTCTGACACTTTTAAAATGAGCAATCACACGTATAATCAACTTGGTTAAAACTTCCTTCCTGGTAACTGCAACACTTCCTCCGCATCTGGATATGAAGGGAGCCCCAGAAAAGCGGAAGAATTTAGAGGCACACTGGGTAGGTCTGAATTTGTTTTGTTTTTAAAAATTAAACAAATGATCCTTCAGCATCATCGCCTCCGCTGCTTTATCAGGTATTGCTTCCTTCTATTTTTTGCTCTGTTGGGTCTGACTCGGAATAGTGGCACTTCCTCCTTGGCTAGATTATTTTTATCTGGAACTGTTGTCGGTTCTCGAGATGATACTACCACCGAATGTCTGTGTTTCATTGTCTAGTCCAACCTGTATTGTGGATATTCACAAGGTTCCGGCAATAGTTTTGCAGGTGCATCAGATTTTTGTTTTTGTTTTGGGAGGAAAAGGGAGGGCACGGTGGCCAGGCTTCATATTCCTACAAGTGCATACTTCAAGATTACTGTACTTACTGTGTTTCCAACATCTTCTCATAAAAGGGGAAAGTGTCATAGCCTCAGCCATGAAGGAAACCAGTGAGTATTAGCTTGTTTTCCTCTGCATCTTATAAGATCGTTCGGTATCACTGAGGCAGAAGTTATAGCTGTGTATTTATATGCTGCCTAAATTTGGACATGTTTTATTTCAAGTTAGTGTCAACATCAATGTATCTTACAGTTCTCTTGTTAGTTATTCTATAATGTAGCAAAAGACCAAAATGAATGTTTTAAGCCACAAGAGACAGTTCTTTGGGACAGTTGGTTTCAGTTACTAAGTATAACTTCATATTTTTAAGAGAGGGAATATTGGCTTTAAAAGTTAAGCCAAGATTTGAACATAAGTTTGGATCAAATGAAATGTGTCTTTCTTATCTTTTTATCAAGCTCTCCTTTTTGGTACACATCAAATGCTCCACTATTTCTTAAAGAAATAATGCAGTTTTGAGTCTAACATTAGTTATTTAAGAGAGTAAATGATATTTTCTGAAACTTTTTTGTTTCAGTGATTGATTCTTGTTTAGAATATAATGTATTACAATGTAGTGATACTAAATATTAAAAGCAAATACCTATTAATCTTTCAGTGTTAATACATTTCAAATTTCAATTATTATTTGAAGGATTTCATATTGCAGTATGTTCCATTTATACTTAAGTGCTTTGTGAAGGGTAGGTACTTATTGAATTCTGTGGAAAGAGTAAGTTAATGAGAATAAATCTGTGAATTTGTGTTATAAAAATGAAAATATTAGAGCAAAAAAGAAGTTAAATGATTGGGGGTCTAAACAGAAGGTCACTGGAGTTCAGAAATCCTGCCTTCCATCCTGTGGCTCTTCCACTATTAAGCAGAGACAGATCAAATTAATTTAAATTAATTAATTAAACAATGTTAAAATTACCCACATGTTCCTATTGGGAGAGTACAGCCTTGGGTGACTCTTCTAAGATACTGACCTAATACAGCAATGACAGCCACAATGCTGACAAATTCAGTGATTCAAAATTTTACGTATCTGCAAATGGTTTTGACTGTAACTTTACTAATTCCGACATGTTTTAGCTTTACGAATAAAATGACTTGCTTTCCTAATTAGAAAGAAAAAAAAAATGAAACCAAGTGACAGGAAATTTATTAGGGAGTAGATCCCGGGTCCAGGCAGTTTGAAAACAGACAACGTGAGGCAAGGTTGGGTGAGGTGTCTGGGTTCCAAGAAGTGTGAGACTGAACAAAGAGGAAGTAAGTTAAAGGCCTGTTTTCAAAGTGAGGTTTTTGGCATCTCATGTTGCACCTTGTAAACTAGGACTTGATCCTTAACTGTACTATTTTAGTCATCTATATGTTTCAGTATGTTTAAGAGCAATTTCCATTCTGAGCCATTATAATGTGTCATGCACTGTGCTGGCTGAGTGTTTTACCCACCTCTTTAAAATTTTCAAAGTATACAGAAGTAGAACGACCAATAAGCCCCCATATACCCGTCACCCATATTGAACAAGTATTATTTAACTCTCCCTCTGGGACATTCATTACTAACCCGTCTGAGAGATGAGAAACAGGATCAGAGATTAAACAGCCCAAATCACCCAGAAAGTAAGTGGCTGGACCAGGACTCACGGGCCCTACTCCAAAGCCCATGCTCTGAAGGGCTGTAGTGCTTCCAGTTTAAAATACTTGGTCCCTCTGGGTCCCTGCACGCATGTACGCCGCCTATACCTCCTCTTTCCTCATCTCACCAGAAAATATAAAGGGAAAGTGCCTTTCTTGTGACAAATCCCTGTGTCCCTCCGCTCCCAGGTGGCGTAGGGCATGGAGCTGGAGAACTATGAACAGCCCGTGGTGCTGAGAGAGGACAACTGCCGTAGGCGCCGGAGGATGAAGCCGCGCAGTGCTGCGGCCAGCCTGTCCTCCATGGAGCTCATCCCCATCGAGTTCGTGCTGCCCACCAGCCAGCGCAAATGCAAGAGCCCCGAAACGGCGCTGCTGCACGTGGCGGGCCACGGCAACGTGGAGCAGATGAAGGCCCAGGTGTGGCTGCGAGCGCTGGAGACCAGCGTGGCGTCGGACTTCTACCACCGACTGGGCCCGGACCACTTCCTCCTGCTCTACCAGAAGAAGGGGCAGTGGTACGAGATCTACGACAAGTACCAGGTGGTGCAGACTCTGGACTGCCTGCGCTACTGGAAGGCCACTCACCGGAGCCCAGGCCAGATCCACCTGGTGCAGCGGCGCCCGCCGTCTGAGGAGTCGCTAGCCTTCCAGCGGCAGCTCACCGCGCTGATTGGCTATGATGTCACCGACGTCAGCAACGTGCACGACGACGAGCTGGAGTTCACGCGCCGCGGCCTGGTGACGCCGCGCATGGCAGAGGTGGCCAGTCGCGACCCCAGGCTCTACGCCATGCACCCCTGGGTGACGTCCAAGCCCCTCCCAGAGTACCTGTGGAAGAAGATTGCCAACAACTGCATCTTCATCGTCATTCACCGCAGCACCACCAGCCAGACCATTAAGGTCTCGCCCGATGACACCCCTGGCACCATCCTGCAGAGCTTCTTCACTAAGATGGCCAAGAAGAAATCTCTGATGGATATTCCTGAAAGCCAAAGCGAACAGGATTTTGTGCTGCGCGTCTGTGGCCGGGATGAGTACCTGGTGGGCGAAACGCCCATCAAAAACTTCCAGTGGGTGAGGCACTGCCTCAAGAACGGAGAAGAAATTCACCTGGTACTGGACACGCCTCCAGACCCGGCCCTAGACGAGGTAAGGAAGGAAGAGTGGCCGCTGGTGGATGACTGCACGGGAGTCACCGGCTACCATGAGCAGCTGACCATCCAGGGCAAGGACCACGAGAGTGTGTTCACCGTGTCCCTGTGGGACTGTGACCGCAAGTTCAGGGTCAAGATCAGAGGCATTGATATTCCTGTCCTGCCCCGGAACACCGACCTCACAGTTTTTGTAGAGGCAAACATCCAGCATGGGCAGCAAGTCCTTTGCCAAAGGAGAACCAGCCCCAAACCCTTCACAGAGGAGGTGCTCTGGAATGTGTGGCTTGAGTTCAGTATCAAAATCAAAGACTTGCCCAAAGGAGCTCTACTGAACCTCCAGATCTACTGTGGTAAAGCTCCAGCAGTGTCCAGCAAGGCCTCTGCAGAGTCTCCCAGTTCTGAGTCCAAGGGCAAAGTTCAGCTTCTCTATTATGTGAACCTGCTGCTGATAGACCACCGGTTCCTTCTGCGCCGTGGAGAATACGTTCTCCACATGTGGCAGATATCCGGGAAGGGAGAAGACCAAGGAAGCTTCAATGCTGACAAACTCACGTCTGCAACTAACCCAGACAAGGAGAACTCAATGTCCATCTCCATTCTTCTGGACAATTACTGCCACCCGATAGCCCTGCCTAAGCATCAGCCCACCCCTGACCCAGAAGGGGACCGGGTTCGAGCAGAAATGCCCAATCAGCTTCGCAAGCAATTGGAGGCGATCATAGCCACTGATCCACTTAACCCTCTCACAGCAGAGGACAAAGAATTGCTCTGGCACTTTAGATATGAAAGCCTTAAGCACCCAAAAGCATATCCTAAGCTATTTAGTTCAGTGAAATGGGGACAGCAAGAAATTGTGGCCAAAACATACCAACTGTTGGCCAGAAGGGAAGTCTGGGATCAAAGTGCTTTGGATGTTGGGTTAACAATGCAGCTCCTGGACTGCAACTTCTCAGATGAAAATGTAAGAGCCATTGCAGTTCAGAAACTGGAGAGCTTGGAGGACGATGATGTTCTGCATTACCTTCTACAGTTGGTGCAGGTAGGGGATGTTGGTGTTATCGATGGAAGCCTTCTCCAAAGGAATTTATTTGCATATGCACAGGCACCCCATTCAGTTGTCATCAAATGCCCTTTGTTCAGAGCTTCATCATCGGCCAAAGTAGATCTGATGAAGCCACCTCAAAAAGTAGTAAACTGTTCCATGTACATTTTTACTGTCTTGGAGGGTTTGCCGACAAGCGTTTTGCAGACATTAGTACTTCACGTTTTTAGGAGAATTGGCCCTATGGGAATACTTTGTTCTCATTTATTATTTTAATGATAGATTCCACTTAATGCTTCCTTGTGCCAAGGCTCCAAGTGACTGACATGCTTTCAGTGTATTATCTCATTTAACTCTTTCAATAACTATGTGTAGGTCAAATTAACATTTGCACTTTGTACATGAGGAAACTGAGGTACAAAGAGGCTAAGTAATGTGCCCAAGATCACATACTTTGAAAGAGGCAGACCAGAATTCAAACCCAGGAGGTCTGCCTCCAAATCGTGCTCTTTTCACTACCCGAAACCCTTCACAAATCCACCACCATATCCTTCGTCAGTCTGGTGTCAGGATTCTGGGACTAGAGATAAAAGGTCTTACTCTCTGTCTATGTCTATTACAGTTCACAGAATAATATCTCATATCTGGGTAGAATCTTGAAAGCTCCTCTCTGCAAATAGGTACAGGACTGTATGTATTCCTACTCCGTTTCTCATGATGTTCCTTGGGGTCCTGAGAGGACAAGTGATTTTTCTAAGGTTTAGCTAAGAAGTTAAAGAAAGAAGGGGGAAGAGTTCCCCTGCTCACTTTAGCAGTTCTCAACTTATATTGTACTGCTTGACAAGGGAAAGGAAGTAAAGGAATTTGAATAGAAATGCTATTTTAGAGCACAGACCTATTCATTCATTAATTCAACATGTACTGAGAAGACTGGCATTAAATGAGTAGACACACAAACAGATGTTTAATACCAAATTGTGACAAATACTTTTGGGAAAATTATACCATATTATGAGAAAACAGTCCAGGGGTCCAAGGGACACTTAATTTTGATTAAGGGACCCAGGGACAGTTCTGAGCAAGTGACGTTTGACCTGAGATCTTTAGGAGTAGCCAGGCTAAATATTACACACTAAACTGTCTAATCACTATCTGTATTTATAGGAAGTTCTGGAGTTTTCTGATAAGCATTTTGGATAGCCTCAACTTTAACTGTCAATCTTCATCTTCCTGTTAGTCAGATACTTAAAACATTACATTTGGCTTTGTTTTCATCTGTTAAATATATTCAGTAGTTTTTTCACTAGTTCAGATATTTGTATAACACTAAAGAATTTTAGAATAATTAAATTGTCTTCAGTTTTCTAGCTCTCCATAAGAAAAACAACATGAAACAAACTTGAATGAGCTCTGTTGCAAATCCTAAGGCTAACACGAATTATTTTTCATTGTCATGTTCACAAGTAAACTTTAAAGAGCTGGAAAATGAATAATCTTTTTAGAAATGTGTTAAATGGAAGAGGTCAATACATAATATTAACATTGAATTTGTGGTCTTAAATCTGAAGAAGAGTAGTCATTTGTAAAACTACTTGAGACATTTTCAGCTATAGCTAAATGACTCATTCCTGATCAAAATGGTCTCCTAGTTGAGATCTGCGCTGACTTTACAGAAGTGAAACCTGAAGAAGGTCAGAAAGACTCACATCTGGGTTAGAAACTTAAAACATTGCGAAAATGAGTACTGGTAGCTAAAAGACCACATTCTCAGAATTAAGGCCTTTGATGCAGCTACAGTGGCACCCATTTGACCATAACTTTGAAAAGCATTTTTGTAAAAACTTGTATAATTGAAACATGATGAAGTCACTACTGATCATGTCCAAACTGGAAAACCAGAGGAAGAATTGTAAATCCTTCCAAGAAGCCTCCAGTTCCTAAAATATAAACTAGAATGGGAATTTCTTCCATTCCTTAGGAGAAAAGGATACACCGTTTCTATTCATAAAGTGCATGCTCTGAGATATTTAATATTAGGTCTCTCTTCATGTTTACATA
Organism: Piliocolobus tephrosceles; assembly: GCF_002776525.5. Lineage (NCBI taxonomy): Eukaryota > Metazoa > Chordata > Mammalia > Primates > Cercopithecidae > Piliocolobus > Piliocolobus tephrosceles. The sequence goes on from NC_045441.1 coordinate 99,464,373, forward strand.
TGATATCTATTCTCTAACTTTGTATATGCTTTTATAATAATCTGAACAATGTTAGTGTTGCTGCTTTTAAAGTTATGAACTATTTCAAACTTACGGAAAAGCACAGAGAACAATGAAACAAATACCCATGCACTCACAAGATTTAATTGTGTTTTTCACATTTTACCAGTTCTTCCTCTTCAGTAATAGAGCTATACTAAGTCAATATTCTCTAACATTAGCTAAGTGATATGAAAATTACTAAACACCAAAAAAGAAGATCAAATTATACCTAAGAAAACGTAAAATCAGGGACTTTTGGACAGAAAGCTCTGTACACACCACAGTGTGGCAGGGGGTAGTGATTGCTCTATGTGGATTGATCTAGATCCACTGTTTACTTGTAGTTAAGAACTTGTGAGACAGTTCAGTGACTTGCCAGTAAGATGCCAAAAAGAGAGGCTATAGGGCTTTTAGGATCTTTTCATCTAACAAATATTTTTCTCCTTATGTGTATTATACTATATGTCCACTGTCCATTTTCTTTCTCACATCCTCTCTTATCTTCCACTTTATAGATTTGTTACAGTGTCTCCATCTTTCCCCATACCCCTCCAACAAAACCAGTAAGACCTAATTAGAGCAAATTCCCTCACGTCTTCATCTTTGAATTTATCAACAGCACATGACTGTGAGTCAAGAGTTTCAGCCTCTAATCCCAGTTATGTCATCAGTTGCTCTATGATCTTAAGTCAAGTGGTTCAGTCTGGTCCTAAGTGTCCTCTAAAAGACAGAATTAAACTTAAGAGACTGTTAAGATTTTCATCTTTCTAGCCATGAAGTCCCACTAAAGCAGAGCACCAGTTCTCCATTTCCTTTTCCCTGATTCAACAACATAGAGTACAGTCCTACAAATGCCAATGTGTTCTTCCTTTAGGCAGTGAAATTTGAACCATACCATGATAGCGCCCTTGCCAGATTTCTGCTGAAGCGTGGATTAAGAGTAAGTACTTCCATTTTGATAATAGCATGAAATTTTAAGTTGCCAAGAATTGACTGGTAGACCTAAAGCATTAGTCATAATAATTTCAACTTTCTTGTACCTGCCCTCAGAACAAAAGAATTGGTCACTTTTTGTTTTGGTTCTTGAGAAGTGAGATAGCCCAGTCCAGACACTATCAGCAGAGGTTCGCTGTGATTCTGGAAGCCTATTTGAGGGGCTGTGGCACAGCCATGCTGCACGACTTTACCCAACAAGTCCAAGTCATCGAGATGTTACAAAAAGTCACCCTTGATATTAAATCGCTCTCTGCTGAAAAGTATGACGTCAGTTCCCAAGGTATGGTGGCTATATTTTCTTGGTTCTCTTTCCAAATGCCTTTGTCTCCAAATGCCATTGTTCCTATAATTCTTTTTCTTCCTGGAATCCAAGTTGCATCCTCCTGAAGGCACCAAGAACACATTTTTGAGTCTTCTGTCTGCATAGAGTAAACAAATTTAAAGTTCTCCTTTTACAAGTTCATAATTTTTAACTATATATTTACATATTCTTAACTCTGAAAAATTAACTAGCATTATGCAGATGTAAGATGTATTTTTAAGAACAGTTGCATACACAAAGATTAGATATTTCCAAATCTTTACCTTTTTCTTCACATCTCTGAATATGCACATATAGTTTTCAAGTTTTCAGTCTTATAAAATGATGAATTTTGAGAGGCTATTTTAATTTTTTGGCATTTCTTCATCTATATATCTCAGAGTAATATGTAGAGATACATTCATTCTTCCCTATCTGTGGCCCAACATCTGTAAATTCAACCAAGCACGGATAGAAAACATTTGGAAAAAAATTGCATCTGCATTGAACACGTACAGACTTTTTTTCTTGTCATTATTCCCTAAACAGTACAGTATAACAACTATTTACTTAGCATTTACATTGTATCAAATATTCTAGGTATCCAGAGATGATTTACAGTTTATGGGAGGAAGTGCATAGGTTATATGCAAATACTACACCATTTTATATCAGGGGCTTGAGCATTCATGGATTATGATATCTGCAGGAAGTCCTGGAACCAATCCTTACAGAGACCAAGAGATGACTCTGTATCTGTGTGTGTGTGTAAAGGTAATAAACACACACACACACACACACACACGCACACACCACCTTCTCTCTCAAGCCGTTTCCAATATCTTATCCCTACCCTAAGAAAACCTGCTCCTGCCCTAGGAAAATTAATCACTCCTTCTCTGTAATTCTGTAGATTTTGATTGATACTACATCAAATTAAAGTATTTAACATATCTTCCTGGTCTGGTAAACTGTATGAACCTTGAATCTAGAGAATATCTCGTTTTCATTTTGACATACCTAGACCTAGCACTGTGGCTTATTACATAGAGACTTCATGTACTCAACCAGTATTTTAAACTCCTGAAAATTTAAAATGTCTTTCTCCCTCTTAAGAAAGGAAAACATTTGTACTGACCCTCATTCTGTCAGTTATCCAGTAATTTTTAATTCACATATTTTGCCTTTAGAATTTTGAGGCTGTCGCATCCATCTTCTCTACTTCTCTACAGAACCTAACTTCCTCTTCTGAAAAGAAATTACAGAACCCTAACCAAATTCCATTTATTATTTTCCTCAAATGTCTGTTCCTCAAATCAGATGGTAGTTTAAAGTTTAACATGCTGGAAAGAAAACTACAGTATTAATTCCTTAGCATTACCCTCAGAGTATCCTTCTCTACTTGGATTGTGTTGGTGTTTATGTGTTATCCCACATATATTCACATATTTCTGTCCCCTGTTGTAGTATGTGCACATGGTTATGTTGCTCACAGTAAGCCCAATGTATCTTACCACCTCATATGGTTAGTTCCTCAAAGGCAGGGCCCACCCACTTTTCTCCTGCTCTACACCAGAACAAATGTATAGAATGCTATGAATAAGTGTGTTCTCAGGAAATGTAATAGATAATATTGATGATTTCTTGAACTCACATAACTCTTGTGTACTTTTGACAATTACAGTTATTTCACAACTTAAACAAAAACTTGAAAACCTGCAGAATTCTCAACTCCCCAAAAGCTTTAGAGTTCCATATGATCCTGGACTGAAAGCAGGAGCGCTGGCAGTAGGTATCACTTGGATGTCTCCATGTGGTCTTTATGTCTTGAAGATGTCTAACATGCTTGCTGGGGCCCAGTACTTAAAACCTAATGTTTATGCATAGACAGGGAAGCTGGAGAATCTCTGGATGGGTTTCTCATAAGCTCTTGTCTAATCACTGGTTATGAAAGCCTCAACACCAGATAATTTCCCTTCCATATTTTTTAAATCAGCTTGAGATACTCTTTGTATACAATAAAAATTGTCCATTTCAAATATATAATTCAGGGAACAGGCGCAGTGGCTCACACCTGTAATCCCAGCACTTTGGGAGGCTGAGGCAGGTAGATCACAAGGTCAGGAGTTCAAGACCCAGCCTGGCCAACGTGGTGAAACCCCATCTCTACTAAAAAATACAAAACAAAGTTAGCTGGGCATGGTGGTGCATTCTTGTAATCCCAGCTACTCGGGAGGCTGAGGCAGGAGAACTGCTTGAACTGGGGCCCAGGAGGCAGAGGTTGCAGTGAGCCAAGATCGCACCACTACACTCTAGCCTGGGTGACAGAGCAAGACTCCATCTCAAAAAAAAAAAAACAAAACAAAACGTAGAATTCAGTGAGTTTTGAGAAATGTATACAATTATGTAACCACCACCACAATCAAGATCTAGAACATTTCCATAGACATGTTATAGAAAAAGTTCTGTCATGTCCCATTGCAGTTAATCCTTTTTCTCCTCCCATTCTCCCTGCAAATGTGACAGATCTACTTTCTATCATAAAATGCCTTTTCTAGACTTTTATTAAGAGGAATCATACAGTACATAGTTTTATATTTGAATTATTTTACTTTCCATAACGCTTTTAAGATTCATTCATGTTATTGTATGTATCAGTAATTTTTTTCTTTTTATGAGTGAGTAGTAGTCCCTTGTATGGATATACCACAGTTTGTTTTCCATTCATTTTTTGAATAAATGTTTAACAGTGGGGTAGTTGGGTCAGATGGTGTGTGTGTGTGATTTTACAAGATACCCATTTTACCAAAGTGGTTGTACCATTTAAATTCCAGCAATGTATACAATGAGTTCTACTTGTTCCACATCCTGGCAAGCACTTGTTATTATCAGTCTTTTTAATCTTAGTCATTCAAATGAGTATGAAGTGATATCTCACTATTGTTTTTATTTGCATTTCCATAATGAGGTTGAGTGTCTTTCTATGTGCTCATTTTCCATTAGAGTACCTTCTGAAAATTTTCCATTCAAATATTTCACCAGTTTTTTAGGTGGGTTGCCTTTTTTTTTTTTTTTTTTTTTGAGACAGAGTCTCACTCTGTTGCCCAGGTTGGAGTGCAGTGGCGTGATCTCAGCTCACTGCAAGCTCCACCTCCCAGGTTCATGCCATTCTCCTGCCTCAGCCTCCCAAGTTGCTGGGACTACAGGCGCCCAACACCATGTCCAGCTAATTTTTTTTTTTTTTTTTTTTTTGTATTTTTAGTAAAGACGGGGTTTCACTGTGTTAGCCAGGATGGTCTCAATCTCCTGACCTCGTGATCCACCCACCTCGGCCTCCCAAAGTGCTGGGATTACAGGAGTGAGCCACTGCGCCTGGCCCTTCTTTTTATTTATGAGAGTTACTTATATAAACTGGATACAAATTCTGTATCAGATATACATTTTACAGATATTTTCTGTTAGTCTGTGGTTTGCCTTTTTATTTTCTTAGAAGTGTCTTTCAAAGAACAGAAGCTTTAAATTTTGATTAAGTCAAATTTGCAACTTTTTCTTAAATGGTTTGTGCTTTTAGTGTCTTATCTAAGAAATCTGTGTAGGCCTAGCACAGTGTCTCACACCTGTAATTCCAGCACTTTGGGAGGCCAAGGCGGGAGGATCTCTTGAGGCAAGGAGTACGAGACCAGACTGGGCAACATGGCAAGACTCCATCTCTATAAAAAATTTAAAAAATAGCCGGGCATGGTGGCATGTGCCATAGTCCCCGCCCTTGGAAGGCTGTGGTGGGGGGAATCACTTGAGCAAACATAGCAGTAAGCTGTGTTTGTGCCACTGCATTCCAACCTGGGCTACAGAGTGAGACCCTGTTTCAATAAAAATGAAAAAGAAATCTATCTAATCCAGTGCCTCAGCTTGGGGTAATCCCTTTGTCTGCCAAGGCCACATTTGGCAATGTCTGAAGACATTCTTGATGGTTAGTTATAACTGGGAGAATGCTACTGGCATCTAGTGGGTAGAGGCCAGGGGTGCTGCTGAATACCCTGCAAGGTACAGGATAGTCCCCCAGAACAAACACTATCCACCCCAGAATGGCAACAGTGCCAAGGCTAAGAAATTCTGGTTTAACTCAATGTGGCAGATATTTTTTCTTAGAAGGGTTATGGTTTTAAATCTTACATTGAAGTCTGCAATCCAATTTGAGTTAATTTTTGTGTACAGTGTGAGGTGAAGGTCAGAGTTCACTTTTTAACATGAATATCCAGATTTTTCAGCACCATGTGTTGAAAAGACTGTTTTGTTTTGTTTTGTTTTTCCTGGAGAATTACCTTGGCACCTTTGTCAAGTATCGACTGACCATATATGTGTGAGTCTACACCTAGATTCTCTGTTCTTCTTCCATTGATCTAAATGTCTGTCCTTACATCAATACCACACACTCTTGATGCTCTTTAAATAACAAAGCACTTCATATACATGTGCTTATACAGGCAGCAGTATACTTCCATTAACCCGCACATCCTTTGCATTATTTTTATTATGATTTTAACTTCTACATATGTTATAAATGGCATAATACGTTACTATTTTTGCCCTAAACAGTTAAAAAATAGACTTCACAGACTTAATAGGTGAAATAATTTTTAACTATTTACCTACATATTTACCATTTTTGTTACTCTTTATTGCCTCATATAGGTCCAGATTTCCTTGAGCTTCTAACATCTTTTTTACTGCAAGTTTGCTGACAATAAATTCTTTCAGCTTTTGTTTATCTGAAACACTTTTTATTCTGCTTTCATTTTTGAAAAATATTTTCCCTGAATATGAAATTCTAGATTAATTGGTTTTTTTCTTACACTAGCATTTTTTTCTGGCTTGCATATTTTCTGATGATGAGTCTTATCTTTGATTCTGTCTGCATAATATGTCTTTTTTTTCCCCCAGGCTGTTTTTAAGATTCTCTTTTATTTCTGGTTTTCAGCAATTTGATTATGATGTACCCTGGTATGGGTTTCCTTTGTGTTTAGCCTACTGGAGTTTATGGAGCTCCTTGAGTTTATGAGTTTATAGTGTTATCAAATTTGGAAATTTTTCAACCAGTTTTTTCTGTTGCCTCTTTTTTCTCCTCTCCGAGACTTCAGTTACAGTAATTTAGACTGCTGGACTCTGGGCTCAGTCTGGATTTCCTCTCTCTGTGCTGTAGCCTAGAAACAGCCCCCAGGCAGTAATTTGGGGCAATTACAGGGCTCACTTCATTTGTCTTCCTTTCCTCAGGGGTCAGGGACCTCCACTGCCTGTTCAATGTCTGGAAAGAGTTTTATATATTTTTCATAGTTTTCTAGTTGTTTATGGCAGGATGGCAACTCCCGTAGCAGTGAAGCCACGTGAAAAGATGAGGAAGTTCTTCCCCTGAATGTTTAATTTTGTATACAATTACCAGCAAACTGGCCTTATAGCAGAAGCACACAGTATCCACTGTCCATTATTTAGAGATTAGAAGGAATTATGACATATTAATACAGCTTCAAATTGTGTTTGCTTTTTTTTTTTTTTTTTGGAGATGGAGTCTCACTCTGTTGCCCAGGCTGGAGTATAGTGGCATGATCTCCGCTCACTGCAAGCCCTACCTCCCAGGTTCAATGCCATTCTCCCACCTCAGCCTCCCAAATAGCTGGGACTACAGGTGCCTGCCACCACACCCGGCTAATTTTGTTTTTGTATTTTTAGTAGAGACGGGGTTTCACCGTGTTAGCCAGGATGGTCTCGATCTCCTGACCTCGTGATCCACCCACCTCATCCTCCCAGAGTGCTGGGATTACAGGCGTGAGTCATGGCGCCCAGCCTGTGTTTGCTTCTTTAAACGACTACATAACAATTTTGATCTGTGGTGAACTCACCTTTGCCTGAAACACCTACTTTTTTTATGTTTAAGTGAATGAGTGCCAAGCCACATTTCCCCTACCTTGAATTTATTTAGATGTATGAAGTTTAGGGGGAGGGCATGTTGTACCTAAATGCCAGATTTTCCATTTATTTCTGTTAAATTTCATCTTCTTAGATGTAGCCTATTGCATCTGATTCTGCAATAATAGTTTTTTTGACATTGTGGAAGCATTAGAATTCTTTTTTTCAAATTAAATCTTAGACGGAGGACAAATGTAATAGCCAGGTTGCTGTCCATTAAAGAGGTTGTGGGAGTGCCAGAGCTCTGTGTGCATGGGGAGGGTGAGATCTGCCATACCTCTTAGGCACCTCCAAAGACTCTTGCAGTTCTTTGGAGCACAGTTTGAGAGGCACTGGTTTCAGAGTTGTGAATTCACTCTCACATGGAGTTTCCAGATTTGGTGAAAACAACTTCTGTATTTTTACCCAAATATTGAAAATCATTTTCTAACTAGGGCTTTGTCCTTGTTGTTTATAGTGATGTTTTGCAAGAGAATTTGTGTCTCCACCATGTGTGTTCATTATTCATTGTGTGTGGTGAACATGTGACTGCTTCCTTACAGATTGAAAAATGTAAAGTAATGGCCTCCAAGAAAAAACCACTGTGGCTTGAGTTTAAATGTGCCGATCCTACAGCCCTATCAAATGAAACAATTGGAATTATATTTAAACATGGTGATGATCTGCGCCAAGACATGCTTATTTTACAGGTATGCTAATTTTAAGATTGTTTTCAATTATCTGGAAACACAATTCTGTATTACATCAAAAACATGCCTTCTCCAGCTGGCTCTGTTCCCACACTCTTCTTTCATATGATGAATTGTGATCAAATATTACATAATAGAGAGTTTTCACTTGGGGAATATGGCTGCAGACTATTAGATATGCAATCTAATGAGCATTATGGTTCTGTCCAAGATGCATATCTGGCACTCCCAAGTAGCCAGATATACCTCCCTCACCTAATGTGTTTTTTATACACCCCATTCTAAGCTTGATAACATAGAAAATAGCCATGTTTATCCCCAGCACTCACTTCATTCCTGCCCATAGATATGTCTGCACATCTCTAGGCACTTAGATACATCTCCTCTGATACACATAAACAAATCAAGCAATGATTTGATGGGAAGGAGAGAGAAGATGAGCAAGTAGGTCACCACAGAAATCCTGCAGGTAAGTGACAAGAGTGAAGTACTATTAGGACAGAAGGTGAATGGTCAATGTATCAGTGCTAATTATTTTCATATTTTCTAACATTTCTAGATAAACTTTAGCTTCACAAGTCTGTAATGTTCTCCAGATTCTAGTTGGTCAGTATTGTAGGGGTAATAATTTCTAATACTTAATATGGTTTATTTAAAGTAGACAAATCACATTGATTTATTTCAAGGTAGCCTATTTAAAACTGGTCATGTTTCCAATTCTAAGTTTCTGTTTTTACTTATTTCTTTTTTTGTTTGTTTGTTTGTTTGTTTTTTGAGATGGCGTCTTGCTTTATCACCCAGGCTGGAGTGCAGTGGCGCCATCTCGGCTCATTGCAAGCTCCGCCTCCCGGGTTCACGCCATTCTCCTGCCTCAGCCTCCCGAGTAGCGGGGACTGCAGGCGCCCGCCATTATGCACGGCTAATTTTTGTATTTTTAGTAGAGACGGGGTTTCACCGTGTTAGCCAGGGTGGTCTCTATATCCTGACCTCGTGATCCACCCGCCTCGGCCTCCCAAAGTGCAGGGATTACAGGTGTGAGCCACCGTGCCCGGCCTACTTATTTCTGATATAGAAACAGGAATACCTTTGCTTTGCTTTCATTTCAAGAATGGTCTATGTATTGTCCAGGAGGTATTTTAGAAAAGAAAAAGAGAAATCCTTCAAACTTTTTGCAAGTTTATTAAATTTCAAATAAATCTGTAGAATATTTCGAATTGTTTGAAGATGGACACTTTAAAAACACAAAAATTACTCTGTTGGTCTTCTCATTTTAAGGGAGAGTTTGCCTTTGTCCTTTAGGTACTTCATGGTTTTGTTTTTTTAATTTTTTAAGGTAAGGTCTTGCTTTATTGCCCAGGTTGGAGTACAGTGGCACGATCACGGCCCACTATAGCCTCAAACTCCTAGGCTCAAGCAATCCTCCTGCCTTAGCCTCTGAAGTAGCTAGGACTATAGGTGTGCACCACCATACCTGGCAAATTTTATTTTTTGTAGAGATGGGATCTTGCCATGTTGCCCATGCTGGCCTCAAACTCCTGGGCTCAATGAATCTTCCCGCCTCAGCCTCCCACACAACTTTCACGTTCTTCTCCTTTTCTTTCTCTTCCTCATAAGAAAACCAACAGTATGGACCTAGAAAATAGCTCTCTGGTCAAAAAAAAAACCTCTCGGCCCTTCACTCAACAAAAACACAGCCTTTCCTTCTCTGGGCCAGGCATCAGCCCCCAATCTCCATTAGACCCTTCATCCTTCTATAGGAATGGTCAAGATTGTGAAAGACACCATGACAATGGCCAAAATTGCTGGGATTCTAGGCATGGGCCAGATAATCGCCAAAATTGCTGGGATTCTAAGTGTGAGCCATCATGCCCAGCCTACTTTGTTTATTTGTTGGGACACATAATTTGGCAGCTAAGGGCAAGTTATTTGAGTTCTTTAAGGCTTTGTTCCTTCACCTGTAGAATGAGAATAATAATCTTATCCACATTATAGGGCAATGCAAGGATCACATAAAGCAGCATTCAGTATATGTTCGCTATCATTATCATCATTGTAGTTACTGCTCTTTGGTTGTTGCCTTAGAGTGATAAATATGTGTAAGGATGTTAGAGTTTTGGGGTAAAATAGACACAAGTAGAGCAGAACATTTTGAACAGAGAGGTGATGAACCACAGCTAAAACCTACTCCAAAAGAAATTTATTGGCTGAGCACGGTGGCTCACGCCTGTAATCCCAGCACTTTGGGAGGCCAAGGTGGGCGGATCACTTGAGGTTAGGAGTTTGAGACCAGCCTGGCCAACATGGTGAAACCCCATCTCTACTACAAATACAAAAAAAAAATTAGCCGGGCATCATGGTGTGTGCCTGTAATCCCAGCTACTCAGGAGGCTGAGGCAGGAGAATCACTTGAACCTGGGAGGTGGAGGTTGCAGTGAGCCAAGATCACACCACTGCACTCCAGCCTGGACAACAGAGCAAGATTCTGTCTCCAAAACCAAACCAAAACAAGAAATTTGTGTATCCTCTTCCCCAAGGTACATTTCGGAAACCAAAATTAACAAGCTCACAAAGAAGAGAAACTTTAGTGTACCAGATTGACCAATAAACATACAGTTGTCACTTACATGTTTTACATTTACTTTTATATTTTGTGTTATAAGATATGATTGCTATTTTCAAGGGAGAAGAAAAATATATTAAGTTTATATATATATATATATATAAACATTTTTATCTTTTGATGCCCAGATTCTACGAATCATGGAGTCCATTTGGGAGACTGAATCTTTGGATCTGTGCCTCCTGCCATATGGTTGCATTTCAACTGGTGACAAAATAGGTATGTAGTTACCTCAGGAGATGAATAGACCACTCAGCTCATTTGAAAAGATTATAATTCCTTCAGTATAGACATTTAATAACTGAAAAATCATAATCTTAATAAAAAGGAAGAAAATATTTCCATGCTGGTGAATGTGACTATCAATTTAATGTGGATATATTGAAAATACATGAATGCGTGATTCAAATCCTTGTGACTATACATGGAAATGATTTTAGTAAGAACTTGTTCCCTCCTCTTTCCTTCTCCACCTCTAAACTTTAACTCATTTCATTACATATTAAACTTTTCTCTCACAAATAACATTTAAAAATAGATGGAAAGATCTGTCACTTATTTTAGTATTCCAGAATTCACATTATCAAAGCTATTACACACTCTACTATCAGGTATTTTTATAGACATTCACCATTAGTTTCAATGAAACATATGTTTATTCAAGTTTCTGATCTGAGAACTCTACAAAATCATTTACATTGAACCCTGTAATTTAAAAAAGGAAAAGGCACAGATTGCCATCTGAGGAAGAATATGCTCAGCATATAAATGCTTTTATTTATTACTATTCAAAACCAGCCCTTTCCTCCTGTCATTCTGGGATATTGAAAGCATATCCCACACAACTTCCATGTCCTCCTTCTTTCCTTTCTATTCCTCATAAGAAAACCAATAGCATAGACCTGGAAAATAGCTCTCTGGTCAAAAAAAAAAAAAAAGCTGCCCTTCACTCAACAAAGACATAGCTTTTCGTCTTCTGGGCCAGGCACTGGCCCCCAGTCTCCATCAGACTCTGTGCATCCTTCTATAGGAATGATCGAGATTGTGAAAGATGCCACAACAATTGCCAAAATTCAGCAAAGCACCGTGGGCAACACGGGAGCATTTAAAGATGAAGTCCTGAATCACTGGCTCAAAGAAAAATCCCCTACTGAAGAAAAGGTGAGCTCATGCTTTTTCCCAGTCTAACAGCTCCTTACAAGTTGTCATTTATATAGCAATAGTGGCTTCACGTTTTCAAAGAATCTGTCAGTGTCTTGCCTCCTGACATATTAGTGAAGTTTTTTACTTGTGAAATAATGAAGTACTCTCCCATGGTGACAGCACATCTGTGTGAAACAGAGGCACTCAGTTCAGGACTCCATGAGCATTTGCTTCTCTTTTGATTATCAGGCATGCTTTGCTTAAAATTTGGTTCTGTGAAATAATCTGTTAGCACTTTTTATGGCTATCTATTTTTGTTGTTCAGCCAAAATATTTAGTTACCATGTATAAATTATTATGTACCTGGGAAATACAACATACACAACAAAGTAATTTATAATTTACTGCTGAACTCTAATCTAAATGGTAAATCATGGATGCTGAAAATGTCAGTTCCACCATTCCTTGGAAGTGCATATGCTCCATCCTTCACAAGCTGTGTGGTTAGGCTGTTTGGCTGTCGTTTAAAGTTCTGCTGCACAGGATTAGCACTTCTCATTTGCATGGTTAGCAGCCTTTTGGGGAGGAAATATAATGAGTAGCACTTATTAATCTGTTATACATGTAGATCTGTGAACCCAAGCATACTCTTAGTGGTCACAAGCAAAACATGTTCACAAATGAAGGAGAAATTACCATGGGTTCTGTATAGTTGTTGGCAAGTGATGCATGGAGAGGAAGTGAACCCTTTGATTAAATTACTGTTGCCCTTTGACTGTTGTTTCTTCCTCATGCCATTGTGCTTCACTGAATCTTCACCTAAAATATAAGCAGGGCAATGAGAAAGATGGCAATTCATAGATACAATGCTAATGAAATCTGGCACAACTAACTTGCTCTCTGAAAATGGTTTCCAGAATAGTCTCTTTTTAGAAGTCATTTGTAGATTCATGTTGCTTTTTATAGTTAGAAGACAACTAATATTCAAATGCATTTTAATTAGTTTCAGGCAGCAGTGGAGAGATTTGTTTATTCCTGTGCAGGCTACTGTGTGGCAACCTTTGTTCTTGGAATAGGCGACAGACACAATGACAATATTATGATCACAGAGACAGGTGAGTTTATTTAGTGCAGAATAAACTTTTATTGTGGTAAAATATATATAACATTTACTATTTTAACTGTAATTTAACTCTTCAGTGTTTAGTTCAGTGGCATTACATATGTTCACCTTGTCGTACAACCATCATCACCATTCATCCCCAGAATTTTTCCATCTTCCCCAGCTGAAACTCTGTGCCCATTAAACACTCCCCATGTCCCCCTCCTTTCAGAACAGAGTAGTCTTTAAATGGAGTTTAAGACTGGGGCACATATTTAGAAGTCATTGTGTAGAGACACTGGTGCTTCAGGTACTCTAGAGCGGTGGCCCCCAACCTCTTTGGCAGCAGGGACCGGTTTGTTGGAAGACAACTTTTCCACAGACAGGGATGGGGGAGCAAGGATGGTTTCAGGATCATTGCACACTTTTTTTTCAACTCGCTTGCCACTATAAAGCCTGCCACCAGATGCAGCTCAGTCGTCACTTGCCACTCACTGAGAGGGTTTTGATATGAGTCTGCAAGGAATTGATTTATTTTGGTCTTTGTGCAGTGAAACCTCTCTGCTAATGTTAATCTGTATTTACAGCCACTCCCCGGTGCTAGCATCACCACCTCAGCTCCACCTCAGATCATCAGGCATTAGATTCTCATAAGGGGCACACAGTCTAGATCTCTCTCATGCACAGCTCACAATAGGGTTTGCATTCCTGTGAGAATCTAATGCTACCACTCATCTGACAGGAGGTGGAGCTCAGGCACTAATTCAGGTGTTGGGGAGCAGCTGTAAATACACATGAAATTGCTCACTTGCCCATCGCTCACCTCCTGCTCTGTGGCCCAGTTCCTAACAGACATGGACCAGTCCATGGCCCAGGGGCTGGGGACCCCTGCTCTAAAGAGACCACCTCACTTGAGGACTGAGGTGTGAGTGAAGGAGGAAGAGGCAGGAAATGAGTCTTAAGAAGACAAAGTTAGAGCAACAGCTGGGAAACTAGGAGAGGGTCATATCCCAGAAGCTGGTGAAGGTGGAAGTGATCACCAGTGACAGATGTTGCAGAGAAGCAACAGAAAGAACTCATAGATAACCTTAAATCTCCCTAACCCACTAGACTTTAGTGGTTCACTGTCCACTCTGACAACAGTCAGTAGTGGCCACCAAAGCATGAGATTTTTCTCTATGAATTTGGACCATTGTAAGAGTAGAGTCTGGGAAAAGCATCACATGGGGATAGATTGCTTACTTCCTTTGAGAATTAAAAGAGATAATGTATTTATGGCAATAGAAATGATAAAGGGCTAAACAAATAAGATGATGTTGATTGTGGTGGTGATAGTAGTAGAGGTAGAAATTGACCCAAAGGAGACTCAACATGATTTGCTTCTATCATGCTGCCCAAGTTTCCAAGATCGGACACGCTTAAATACATTCAGGATGGTATGGCCATAGATGGCTATTCAAAAGGAAAAGGCGAATATCCCTGCCCCCAAGCAGAGTGAAACATCAGTCTATCCCGAGTTATGTAAAGAGCATAAGAGAGTCTTAGGGATAATGATGACATACTGGCCAGAGAGTTTGATTTATGTTTCTGAGAATAATTTTGAGATGAGAATTTTATAGTGGCATCTGGCTGTCATCTGAAGAACACCAGAAGGATATCAAAAACATACTTGGTTCAAAGAATGTTTTGTGGCTACGACTTTCACACACCTGCTAAGACGAAAAATATCACAAGCTGACAAACATTGTAAAAAATACTTTCATCACAAGATAGCTCATTTTTAGGCAACTCAAAGAAATATTTTAAGGAACAAAGTGCTGTGTCACTGTAATGATGTCAGATACTTTCTTCTCTTAAGGAAACCTATTTCATATTGACTTCGGGCACATTCTTGGGAATTACAAAAGTTTCCTGGGCATTAATAAAGAGAGAGTGCCATTTGTGCTAACCCCTGACTTCCTCTTCGTCATGGGAACTTCTGGAAAGAAGACAAGCCCACACTTCCAGAAATTTCAGGTAAGTCACCTCCTTCTTCATCGCCTGCTGAGAATAGCACCCAAGCAGATGGTACCTGCAGCACGCCACAGCCCTTACCTCTCACTCAGCTTGGAGGCCAGTCCAGCCTCCACCCCTACCCTCTTCTGGCATGGCCAACCCTACCTCCTCCCTGTCACTTCCATTCATTCCTTCCCCAAGTGCAAAATGACACTTCTCAGTAATCCTCCCACCTAAAACCAAACAGAAGTAGAAATATTTCATAAGCAGTGAGATGGGAAAATGTGGAACATCAAGATGACGCTGGCACTAAAGAGGACTTTCAGGAAGGGTGTCTGCTGAGCAGGTTAGCCACTAGATATTTGTCTATTAAAGACCTTAGCTAGAAGACTCAAATTTTACACGTATTTTTCAGAACTCACAAAAGGTTGTGAGCTTCTCTTGGTTTTTGCTACAGGTGAATTCTTGATGCGCCACCTGCGCTTATCTCATTTTTTTAAGGCAGAGTATCCAGTATTTCATTTGAAATCTGTCGGTTTGACTACAGGTTCTGCTAAGACTTCTAGCTTTTCCTGCTCACCTGTAAACAAGCTCCTGCATAAGTCTGCCCATCTCCCTGGGAGTGTGTAGATCAAGGGAGTCCAATCTTTTGGCTTCCCTGGGCCACATTGGAAGAATTGTCTTGGGCCACACGTAAAATACACTAGATAGCTGATGAACTAAAAAAAAAATTACAGAAAAAGCCTCACAATGTTTTAAGAAAGTTTACAGATTTGTGTTGGGGCACATTAAAAGCCATCCTGGGCTGCATTTGGGTTGGACAAGCTTGGTGTACATTCTACCTGCTTTCCATTCCTTCCTGGTGTGTATCCAGTTTTGACTATCAAATACTTCAAATACCCAAGAGAATTAAACACTGGCAAAATTAATACCTGTTAATGAACATAATTCATAAGAGTTGTAACTACTACTGTAATATATCTACGTTATAGCAATACAAACACAAAATAAAGACAAAGAATAATTACTTTATATGTACATTTGCCTTGGGTGCCCTTTAAATAGCCACCTCCCTTAGTGCATCTGAAACATGATGTGCTTTGCATTTCACATCTCAGACTAGTTCTCTTTTCCTTGAGTCTCTTCTTGAGTCCAGGGTTACCCTTGGGAGACGACATGACCCTTAAAGTTCAATAGAACAGGAACTAGGATACATTGTTTTGAAACCTGTCTGTTCTTGTTTGTTCTCCTGACTGATTTTCAATATGGTGATTACAAGACTTACCCTCCCACAGTTCCAGTGGTGTTGTCAGAGAAACTGAGATCTCTGTGGCCAGATGGTCTTGTGATTTTTAGTGTGTGTTTTTCTGCATAAACTCAATTGAGTTTCAGACTATTTCCAGGGACTTGACACATTTCAGTCCTGTTTTTCTTTAAAGTTAAAAATCACATGTTTTGACAACTTCCTGGAACAGAGAAATGGTTCCAAAAAAAACCCTGGAAGAATTTCACCATTCAAAGCGGGGAAAACACTCATTTCTTCTCTCCTCTCAGCGGGGTTCATCCAACTAGCTTCGGACAAACAGAGCAGCAATAAACTGCAACTTAAAGAATCAGACGTGCACAAGGAATCTGGCCTCATTGACAGGCTCTCCATTTTTTTTTTTTTTTTTTTTTTTTTTTTTAGACAGCATCCTGCCTGTCACCCAGGCTATAGTGCACTGGTGCAATCTCAGTTCACTGCAGCCTCTACCTCCCAGGTTCAAGCAATTCTCCTGCCTCAGCCTCCCGAGTAGCTGAAACTACAGGTGTGCACCACTATGCCTGGCTAATTTTTGTATTTTTACTAGAGACAGGGTTTCACCATATTGGCCAGGATGGTCTCAATCTCTTGACCTTGTGATCTGCCCACCTTGGCCTCCCAAAGTGCTGGGATTATAGGCATGAGCTACCGTGCCCAGCGGGCTCTCCTTCTTTTTGTATATATGTTCTCTTCCTTTTAGCCAGTAATTTTTCCTAGAATGACTGCACATTTGTCCTGTTGCTGATAACATTCCCATAGACCCCCTGGTGCCCATGTCACCCTGTCATATCCCAGCAGTACTTCTCTTTCTTCGGTTGTTACTGTTTTTAAGTTTCAAAATATTCTTTCACAAAAAGATTTGCAGTATAGGGAGGCCACGGAGAGGTTGCTTCCCCCATCAGCCTCTTCTACCCAAAGCAACAAACCTTTGCAGTGAGGCTTTGTGCAGCCTGTCCTCTCAGTCTGGAGTATTTCTCCATCCTTAGTGACCAAAGCTTGTTTCTCAAGTCACATACCTTTTTTACTAAAGCAACGTTTAGGCAGTGTGCTCCACTAAAAACACACTTTTGTACGTTTGTTGTACTTGTGTGGTATCCGTGTTTGGGAGTACTGTTAAACATACATGTTAAGCATACACGTTAAACGCCTGTGAATCTGTACACGTTGAGCCTTAAGCACACATACGGCTTAACATGGTGGTTAAAAGGATGGGCTTTGTAGTGGAGAAACTTGAGTTTGAATGCTGGACCTGCTACTTAATAACCACATCTATGATGATTATTCATCCTGTCATAACATCAACCTCTTCGTCTGTAAAGTGGGAATAGTAAGACCTACTTGCTGTGGTTTTTTTGGGATTACTTAAATGAAATATTCAGAATGCTTAGCCCAGTACCTAGATCACAGCAGAGAATCAATAAACGCCAGCCACCATTGTTGTAGTCATCACGGTGTGTCTTCAAACTTTGAAAACTTTTGAGAAACCATTTTTGAAATGAGATCTCAGGTAATATATAAAACAAGGTAGCATGCTCTGCTTAAAGAGTAAATGGAGTTCCCACTCAACCTGCTCTGCTTCCCCCTTCCCCACCCCGTCTCTGCTCACCCTCTCCCTGTGTTCCCTCACACTTCACAACAGGAAAAAAACCCGAATACCACAGCTTTAGATTACATATATGCAGAATTTCCAAAGTTTACAGCATGACAACGATGGGCAGCAGATTTTTTCATCATTTGACTCTGACCTTGTGGTAATTTTTTTTTTTCTTTTACATACTGCTAAGCCTTCCAGAAAGATTTTCTGTTTCTTGGTTTTATGTTTTCTTTTAGAATTGAAGTTCTTCAGGATCAGGGACCACATCTCTAAACCCTCCAAATAGTGTCTCAGAATCTTGTATAATAAAGGCTGCCACTTTTAGGGAAGCTGGGAAATGTTGTATACATTTGCATTTTGAATTAAAGACGTCCTCATTTCCAGTGAATTGCTTATTTTGAATTGATAAGGTTAACTAATACATGCTGCATATTTGAATAACGTGTTAGGAACAGTGGAGAAAAATTGACCCACTTTTTTGTTGAGGGTGAGGTGAGCCTGGTCCACAAAGAAAAAGAAAAACATACCTAACTAGTGGCTTGAGCATGGAAGTAAGAGGAGCTGAAAGAAGCTCTACTGCATCCCTCCTCTCTGCTTCCCAAGGGAGCTACTTTAGCCTAGGACCATAGCCACAGTTACTTCTAGAATAGGGGAGAGTTCAGGAACAAGCTATAATTAGATAGAGAAACACAAAACCAAGGCCCAGCATTTGAACCCAGGAGTATCTGTTGGCCTTTGGAGCAGCATCCTACACACAGGTGCTAAACAAAACATTTCAATGATGATGATGTCGATAAATTCTCCACAGAAAAATCTCCCTTATGGGAGGAATGAAAAAGAAAACAGTGCTTTTACTCATTGGTAATTTATTCTAGACCACGTTATTTTAAATTTCACTGAACAGTTATAGAATATATATAATACGCAAATATATTTATATCATTGGCAAATGAAATTTGGCTTCTAAGTTTTTTAAATGTCAGAATGTGTTGTTTTGTGGTGGTGGTGGTGTTGTTGCTGTTTTGAGACGGAGTCTCGCTTTGTTGCCCAGGCTGGAATGCAGTGGCACAATCTGGGCTCACTGCAAGCTCCGCCTCCTGGGTTCACGCCATTCTCCTGCCTCAGCCTCCTGAGTAGCTGGGACTACAGGCGCCTGCCACCATGTGCGGCTAATGTTTTGTATTTTTAGTAGAGACGGGGTTTCACTGTGTTAGCCAGGATGGTCTCAATCTCCTGACCTCATGATCCGCCCGCCTCAGCCTCCCAAAGTGCTGGGATTACAGGCGTG
This sequence comes from Piliocolobus tephrosceles, assembly GCF_002776525.5. Lineage (NCBI taxonomy): Eukaryota > Metazoa > Chordata > Mammalia > Primates > Cercopithecidae > Piliocolobus > Piliocolobus tephrosceles. The sequence goes on from NC_045441.1 coordinate 99,483,407, forward strand.
AGCCACATCGCCCGGCCCCGAATGTGTTGTTCTTTAAAATTTTTAAACTAGTAAATGTTGTTTATTAAAATCAAGAGCCAGCAAAATATTGAAAATACCAAAAGATATAAAAATCCATTATCCTGCTTTCCAAAGATAATACTGTCAACATGTTAAAGTTTCTCTTTCATTCAATTAACTGTTTAGTCTTTTTAGAAAATTATAAATTAATCAGAATTTGCTTAAAAACTAAAGAAATAGCTATGTTCGTCTCTCCAAACTGAGTAAGGCTGATTAACATCCATGAGATGGTACTTTGTCATTTTGAATAAAATCTAAATATCCAGGCTTGGCCTACTAGGCCCTGTGTGAGGAAGCCCCTGCCCCTCCAGCCTTACACCACACTGTTCCGCTCATCTGCTCCCTTATCACTGTGGCCTTCCTCCACATCTTCCCCCATCCCAGCTACCCACTGCCTTCTTCCCAGAATGCTCTATGCTACCCTGTGGTATCAGCATAAATGTCATTCTGCAGAGCAGTGTTCTAAATCAGGTTCCCTCCTGTTACCCTTTGCCACAGTCCCCTGCCAGGTCCTTCATTGCATATATCACAAAATACAGTTAGTTGTACTGATTTGCTTTTGGTCTTTCCCTCTCCCAGCTGTGAGCTCTGTGCAGCAGGGCCACATGTGTCCTGTGTCCCTCATAAGGGGCTGAGCCACAGTAAGCACTCGGTAGGTGTTTGCTGAGTGGAGTAGTGGAGGGACAGCACCTCATAGGGGAGGAGCTAGATAAAACTGGATGACCTCTGGGGTGTCTTCCTTCCATATCATACATTGTATTCTGTGAGTTTCACAGTAACTCAGGCCCAGATTGACAGACCACCATCACGTGGAAGGTAATAAGCCTTCAGGAGGCAGGTTAAACAAGCGTACTTTAGATGAGGGACTAAATCCAACTGTGAAATCTAATGTTTCATTAAATAATACAAATATGTGAGCGTAATATGGTACATATTCACATTTTTGTAGAGATTTCCTTATTGACATAAATCTTACATATTCCTTTCCAGTCAGAGCTGTACCTTTTGCCAAGAGAACAGAACATGGAATATATGCACATAGTGTACATTCAATACAGGACAGTGGTTAAAGGGCAGGAACAACTTGTTCTTTTATAAACAAGCATTTTGGAATGTTGTGCACACAGTAGCCACCAAGCAAATCTGAAGTCATCAGGGGAGCCAAATAACACATCCACAGACAAATCTATGCAAAGCAGGTCGTTTGAGGAGTGTCTTTAAAAGGCACTTGCCCCTAGATGTCACTCTTAAGAAGCATTTTATAGGAGAAAAGTCTGGAGCCCATTCATTGTGTTATTTTAATCTAGGATGACTGTGGAAATTTTCTTGCCAGTTTCATCAGGCCTGCCCTGTTTCCAGTTCCGCAGTCTTATCCCCATGCCAGGGTATATCCAAGCCTCCAACCTAGAGGCTTAGCCACATGCCCAGTCTCTATGCAGGGTCCTGACTCAGGAGGTGTTTAAGAACCTTTATTCAACCACAGTCCATCTCTTCTGTGGTCGAGCTCTACTCTTGGTTCCCACATTGTTTTAATTGCTTCTGTTTCAGTTTCTCCACCAGAGGTGCCTCTGTGTGTTACCCAGCTGCTAGAACTAGGGCCCTAATCCCTTCTGTCATTTTTCTTGCTGGAGACTCGAGTATTCTCCCAAGCCCAGCCACAGGGACCACAGAGACCTTGTGATCTGACATTCTTCCGAGGACTGCAGCCACCTCAGCATCATTTCTGGTCACTATTCTCTACCTCCCCTTCCTTTGTGTGGTAGCCCTCATCCTTGTCTACACCTGTAACCTGCTAGGCTGGATTTTCTCCGCCTCCTGCTCTAGCCTGTTGTAGTTACCAGGCCTTATTCACCATATCCAAAGTAAGACACTAATTCAACGCACACTGACTAAATACATACTACATTTTAGGCACTGTGCGAGGCATAAAGAAGGGTCAGGTACCGCCTTTGGCAAGGCAAGATATTTTCCCAGTTTGGTCCCTTTCAAATACGATCGTTCCCTAATGCATCCTGATTTTAAAGTAGTGAATTATGTCCAATATTGAACTTAGCTTCTGTACATTAAGCATTCACCCATCATATATATGCAGATTATCTGTAGTGTGTCAGACACTGCACTGGGCACAGGTGAGACAACAGAGCATGGCCCCAGAACATGGCAAGAGAGCTACTTACACAACTTTGTGCCAAGGAATACTTTGTGCTAACAGTGTCCACAGTGGTTTGCAGAGGGAGCAATTAATCCTGCCCTAGAGGATAGAAAAGGGCTATTCAGAGAAGCATGTGTTTTTCTCAGGCCTTAAGGAATGAATTCAGTTTCATTTTTCCAGGCAGATACAGGGAAGGGAGGGAACATCCAGACAGAAAGAACAGCACAAGCAAGTGCATGAAGTTAGAAAAGTACACACAATCAGTATTTAGGAACAAGAAGTATATTTACCTGGTGTGGATAGAAAGTAGGTATTTCTGGAATTGTGTAGTAGAATTTGAGTCAAAAAAGGAAATTTGGGTCCAACTTGAAGCAGTACATAGGCTGGATTAAAGGGATGGAGGAGAGAACAAAGCAAAGAAGCAATTTGGAGCTCATTCGATTAATCACAAATAACCATAATTAAGGTCTATTATAGGTCAAGCGGGAGATGACCAGTTTATCTGTCACCCATAACATACTGAGCTGATAAAGGATTCCATATTGGGATCTGCACCCCAACCCACTGACTAGGCCAGGCTCAGCCTCCTCTGTCTCATTATGAAGACTTTCAGTACTCACTATCTCTCCATGTTATGTATTGGAACATATTCTCAAAGAAGGGTCTGATATCAGCCATTTGTAGGAGTTTGAATATGTTGGTGTGGTATCTTCCCCATATGCAGACTTGTGGGGGTTGTCAAACTTAGGACTTTATTAAGCTTGTCAAATTTAAATTACTATTCTGGAAAAGATACAAGTCCAAAACTGGAAAGATAATAACCTTTTAACTGACATCATTCTCTCAAATTTAGTTTCTTTTAGAACATTTTGTCTAACATAGAATATTGTCAAGGACATTGTTTAGCATATTACAAAACATGCTCTCTCTATAAAGATCTTCTGGTGAAATTTCTGTCGGTCTTAGTTTCTAGAAACGCTGTGCTTCTCCTAAATAGAGATGTTTTCTTTTAAATTTTCTGAACATTGACTAGAGTAACAGATTAGTGTCCTTTTAGCTAGAGATGTATTTGAAGACTTCCTGTAGCAAGTACTGTCATGCATTGCTTAACAATGGGGATACATACAGAGAAATGCATCATTAGGCAATTTCATCATTGTGCAAACATCATAGAGTTAACTTACACAAATCTACTACACACCTAGGCTGTATAATATAGCCCATTGCTCCCAGGCTTCAAACCTTTACAGCATGTTACTTACTGAATACTGTAGGCAGTTGTGACACAATGTTATGTACTTGTGTATCTAAACACATCTGAACAGAAAAGGTACAGTAAAAATATGGAATTATAATCTTACGAAACAACTATGATATATGCAGTCCATGGTTGACCAAAACATTGTTACGCAGTACATGACTGTATATAGGACTTGTGATGTACAGTTTTAAATTAGCCTCCTTCCCCAACCCATTGTGGATTGTTTCCTTTCTTTTTTTCACTGACTTCTAACTAATGTTATTTTGACTTTTGTATCTCCAAATAGTCCACCTTAAATCCTTTTTGGAACAAGGCTGAAAGATAAATCACACACACACGCGCACACATACACACACACACACACTCCCCTATGTGCACGCTGTTCAGAATATTGACTAAAGTAGAATAGCTTATTGTAGCATTTAGGTTTCTAATGTGCTTCTAGCTAAATATTCAAGAAGACGGCAGTACAGCCCTTCCCCTGGTAAACAGAGCTAGTCTGAGAATCATTTTTCAAGTAATTATAGATCAGAATCCTAATTCAAACTCATCAAATGCATGGCCAAGTACCAGACACACTCTTCTTTCGGATTTACCAGAAAGTGTGCTCTCATGCACTATTAGGTCTAATAATCAGTGACCTTCTCTGTTTTGCCAAAATAATTCCTAGAGACTGGCTAGCCAATGCCTTGATTTTTATTTAAAAAATAAAATAAAATCCTCTGCCTTTGACTGAAATGATTTTTATCCATTGTCTCCTTCCTCTAGCATACAGAGGCAACATTACCATTTAGGAAAAGTCAGTGGAGGTTCCACTTCATTTCTAGATGAAAATGGAGGATTTTGATCTTAAGAAAAGTATTTCATGTGACCTCAGACAGTCTGTAGCAGCCACAGCTCATCAGTGGTTAAATTAGTAGGCTGTATATAAAAGTAGTTTGTTTTCAGTTTAGTGAAATGATAGTTGGGGCAGTTAGCAAATCAAGTAAAAGTTTGGGCCCTGAAATGATAATGAATCCCCTTGTTCCCAAGACTTCTGAGGGCGGTAGCTTTGTAACAACAATTCTTTCTGTTAGTCCTAGATGCTATAATTAAGGCATTTGAATCAACAATGAAATTGAGAGCAGATGTACTACGTAGGCTCAATCTATTTATTAGCTACTAATGGAGAATGTTCTAGCTAATGGCATTAATAATAATGTAATGTTCCCCACATTTGTACTCATTAACAAGTGCATTAAACCAAGTCCCCGAAGTCAGATTTTTCCCTTACTCTTCTCTCAATAATACAAATCCTTCAACAGTCAGTTGAAAAGGAGAGAATGAAGATGTTTGAGGTCAAGGAGAGGCAGCCCTGGCAGAAGGGAAAATTACAGCCAGTAACTTCTGTGTTCTGTGTTTTCCCCTGAGCTCCCCAGGCCACATCCTCATAGTCCCTGAAATCACAGGCCTCTAGGCCAAGGTAGTATCAGAACACTCCCACAGACCCTGTGGCTGAGTCCAAAGGGCAGAAATGAAACTTCTGGGGCTTAGTGGGCAGGGCAGGTGCTCAGCTGTGCCCCCCAAGGTGAGAGAACCACCTGCAGGAAGCCAGTGTTGCTGTAGGCTTCCATCCTGCCCACCTCAGTGGGCTAGCACCATGACAGCCTCCCTTTGACACTGGTTGGAGTGAGGCTTATCCCTGATTCCAACCTACCTCACCCACTAGGCCTTTACTAAGAGACCTTGTGGGCAGGTGGTCTAGAGGGACAGTGAGCCGCTTAGCATTGAACAGAGTGTGTATTCAATAATGCAGCTCCTCGTGGTATTGATTAGTAATCATAGCCAACTACTTATGTAGCACTTAAATCTCACCACAACAATATGAAATGGGTATCATTCTTATTATTCTTAATCTATATTTAAAAGAGGGTAAGTGACTTCTCCAGTGATATAGTTAACCAGTAATAAAGCCAAAATTAGAATTCATTCAGCCTGATGTGAATCTGTGTTGTTAACCACAACACACTGCCTTTCGGCAGAGGGTGATTAAAGCTGCACCAAGTCTCTAAGTGCGTACAGCCAGTCAGAATCTGGACACTGTGTTTGACAAGCATGGGACATGCAGTTAAACTGGGGAAGAAATTTCTTTCTCATAGAAGAGATCCTTGTGTGTGAAAATTAGAACTATCTGAATAAATTAGAATCAACAGAAATTCTTTATGTGAGTGAAAGCCTTCGAAAAAAGCAGGGCAGTTCTTTCCTTCAACTCCTCTCCTTGGGTGCAGCAGGGATAGGTGAATTCCTGCGTCACTGCTTAACAAGTATTTACTGAGCACCAGTGGATTGGTTTTATAATAACTTGGCCTTCGGTTAATTTCCCTCCTCGAAAATTTTCTATTAAAAAGAGTTTGACCACACAGTGGGCTCACACAGCAGGGGATTTGTGTGGATCCCCCAATGTATAGAAGGATAGAAAATAATTAAAAATCAGAATGTACTCTAATTCAAAACCAAAAGGCGTCCCCATCTATGTCCTTGTGAAAATTGTGCAAGTTGGCAAATTAATGAGGCTGTTGCCTGGGGTGAAGTCTGCACTTAGCCTGTGTAATTACGAAGAAATGAGAGAGACCTCAGTGGGTCCTACAGATGAGCAAAAGAAAATAATTTCCGGACATAAGTGGAGTCATTAAGAATGCAAGAGCACTAATACACTGGGGACACTTCCAGGGGACAAGTGATGGCTGGGCAGCAGCAGCAACAGCCCACACAAGTGTCCCACTTCTTGGTGAACAGGGAGGAAATGCAGAGGGGATGGTAGGCAAGGGAGAGGACTGACGTTTATTGAGCCCTCACTATGTGCCAGCCTCCATGCTGGGCACTTTATGTATATTGTCTCACTTAGAAAATGCCAGAATAGTCCATGGGTTTTTTTATTGCATAGGATGATGTGTACTCTGCCCAGCCTTGACATACAGAATGACATAAGCCTGACCTCAATTATCATTGCAGTCACTCTACCACATACAAATGTCACAGACAATATCAGCTAAAGGCAAAATAAAACTATTAGTATTTTGTCCTATAAATTTATATTCTTTTTTCTATATAAATATTTTGTGTTAATTTACTAAAATGGGATGCATTGTTTTATACCTACTTCTTAAACACTTTTACATGTTTATTAAATATCCTTCTACAGTATCTTTCTAGTAGTTCCAGGACATGCAATTTTAAGTACTTTTCATGAATCTTTTTTTTTCATCCCCTATTGTAGGACATTATTAAACCATGTTCTAATGAACATCCTTGTAGATAAATCACTGCAAAATTATTCGGTATTTTTAAAGGTAGATTCCTAGCATGGAAGTTGCTGGGTAAAAGGATTTGGATACTTTTTAAGCCAAGTTTATTGAGGCATGTTTTACATAGAGTAAAAATCACCCTTTCTTTTATTTTTGGCTTGGGGTACATGTGAAGGTTTGTTACATAGGTAAACACACATCACAGGGGTTTTGTTGTACACATCATTTCGTCACCCAGGCGTTAAGCCCAGTACCCAATAGTTACCTTTTTTGCTCCTCTCTCCCTCCTCTCATTCTCTCCCCTCAAGTAGATCCCAGTGTCTATTGTTTCCTTCCTTAGGTTCATAACTTCTTATCATTTAGCTCCCACTTATAAGGGAGAATATGCAGTATTTGGTTTTCTGTCTCTGTGTTAGTTTGCTAAAGATAATAGCCCCCAGCTCCATCCATGTTCCACAAAACACATGACCTCATTCTTTTTTATGACTGCATAGTATTCCGTGGTGTATATGTACCACATTTTCTTTAATCAGTCTATCAGTGGTGGGCATTTAGGTTGATTCTGTGTCTTTGCTATTGTGAATAGTGCTGCAGTGAATATTTCTGTACATGTGTTTTTATGGTATAATGATTTCTATTTCTCTGGGTATATACCCAGTAATGAGATTGCTGGATCAAAATGGCAGTCGTGCTTTTAGCTCTTTGAGGAGTCGCCACATTGCTTTCCACAATGGCTGAACTAATTTACGCTCCCACCAACAGTGTATAAGTGTTCCTTTTTCTCCACAACCTCACCAGCATCTGTTATTTTTTGACTTTTTAATATAGCCATTCTAAGTGGTGGGAGATGGTATCTCATTGTGCTTTTGATTTGCATTTCTCTAATGATCAGTGATGTTAAGCTTTTTTCGTATGCTTATTGGCTGCATGTATGCCTTCTTTTGAGAAGTATCTGTTTGAGTCATTTGCCTACTTCTTAATGGGATTGTTTTTCTCTTGTAAATTTGTTTAAGTTCTTTATAGATGCTGGATATTAGACATTTATCAGATGCATAGTTTGCAAATATTTTCTCCCATTCAGTAGGTTGTCTGTTCATTGTCTTGATAATTTCTTTTGCTGTGCAGAAGCTCTTAAGTTTAATTAGATCCCACTTGTCAATTTTTCCTTTTGTTGCAGTTGCTTTTGGTGTCTTTGTTGTGAAATCTTTGCCCATTCCTACATCCAGGATGGCATTGCCTAGGTTGTCTTCCAGGGTTTTTATAGTTTTGAGTTTTACATGTAAGTCTTTAATCCATCTTGAGTTGATGTTTGATGTGGTATAAGGAAGGGGTCCAACTTCAATCTTCTGCATATGGCTAGCCAGTTTATCCCAGCACTATTTATTAAATAGGGAGTCTTTTCCTTGTTGCTGTTGTCAGTTTTGTCAAAGATTAGATGGTCATAGATGTGTGGCCTTATTTCTGGGCTCTCTGTTCTGCTCCTTTGGTCTCTGTGCCTGTTTTTGTACCATTATCATGCTGTTTTTGTTACTGTAGCCTTGTAATAATATAGTTTAAACTCAGGTAACATGATGCCTCCAGATTTGTTCTTTTTGCTTAGGATTACCTTGGCTATTTGGGCTCTTTTTTGGTTCTATATGAATTTTAAAATAGTTTTTTCTAGTTCTGTGAAGAATGTCATTTGTAGTTTGATAGGAATAGCATCAAATTCCTTTGGGCAGTATAGCCATTTTAATGATAGTGACTCTTTCTATCCATGAGCATGGTATGTTTTTCCATTTGTTTGTGTCTTCTCTGATTTCTTTGAGCAGTGTTTTATAATTCTCATTGTAGAGATCTTTTACCTCCCTGGTTGGCTGTATTCCTAAGTATTTTATTCTTTTTGTGGCAATTGTGAATGGGATTGCCATTCCGATTTGGCTCTCAATTTGGCTATTGTTAGTGTATAGGAATGCTAGTGATTTTTGTACACTGATTTTGGATCCTACAACTTTGCTGAAGTTGTTTATTAGCTGGAGGAGCTTTTAGGCAGAGACTATGGGATTTTCTAGATATAAAATCATGTCATCTGCAAACGAAGATAGTTTGACTTCCTCTCTTCCTATTTAGATGTTCTTTATTTCTTCCTCTTGCCTGATTTCTCTGGCCAGGACTTCCAATACAATGTTGAATAGAAGTGGTGAGAGAGGGGTTCCTTGTCTTGTGCCAGTTTTCAAGGGGAATGCTTCCAGCTTTTGCCCATTCAGTATAATGTTGGCTGTGGGTTTGTCATAAATGGCTCTTATTATTTTGAGGTATGTTCCTTCAATACCTAGTTTATTGAGAGTTTTTAACATGAAAAGGTGTTGAATTTTATCAAAAGCCTTTTCTGCATCTATGGAAATAATCATGTGGTTTTTGTCTTTAGTTCTTTGTATGTGAGAATCACATTTGTTGATTTGCATATGTTGAACCAACCTTACATTCCAGGGATGAAGCCGACTTGATCATGGTGGATTAGCTTTTTGATGTGCTGCTGGATTCGGTTTGCAAGTATTTAGTTGAAGATTTTTGTATTGATGTTCACCAAGGATATTGGCCTGAAATTTTCTTTTTTTATGTCTCTGCCAGGTTTTGGTATCAAGATGATTCTGGTCTCATAGAATGAGTTGGGGAGGAGTCCCTCCTCAATTTTTTGGAATAGCTTATATAGGAAGGGTACCAGCTCTTCTTTATACATCTGGTAGAATTCAGCTGTAAATTGATCAGGTCCTGGGCTTTTTTTGGTTGATAGGCTGTTTATTACTGTTTCAGTTTTGGAGCTCATTATTGGTCTGTTCAGGGAATCAGTTTCTTCCTGACTCAGTCTTGGGAGGGTGTATGTGTCCAGGAATGTATCCATCTCTTCTAGGTTTTCTAGTTTGTGTGCATATTTGTAGTAGTTTCTGATGGTTGTTTTTATTTCTGTAGGGTCAGTAATAACATACCCTTCTTCACTTCTAATTGTGTTTATTTGGATTATATATATATATATATATATATATATATATAGACTACTTTATATATATATTAAGGATAGTTAAGTCTTCTTGTTGAATTGAACCTATTACCATTATGTAATGCCATTCTTTGTCTTTTTTGATCTTTGTTAGTTTGAAATCTGTTTTGTCTGAAATTACGACAAACCCCTGCTTTTTTTCTGTTTTCCATTTGCTTGGTGTATTTTCCTCCATCCCTTTATTTTGAGCCTATGAGTATCATTACATATGAGATGGGTCTCTTGAAGACAGCGTTACCATTGGGTCTTGCTTTTTTATCCAGCTTGCCACTCTGTCTTTTAAGTGTGGCATTTAGCCCATTACATCCAAGGTCAGTATTGATATGTATGGATTTGATCCTGCACAATGACACTGGTTATTACACTGACAGCTCTTAGCTGGTTATTATGTTGGCTTGTGTGGTTGCTTTATAATGACACTGGTCTGTGTGTTTAAGCATGTTTTTGTATTAGCTGATAGCAGTTTTTCCTTTCTATATTTAGTGCTCCTTTCAAGGTCTCTTGTAAGGCAGGTCTGGTGGGAATGAATTCCCTCAACATTTGCTTATCTGAAAAGGATCTTATATTTCCTTCACTTAGGAAGCTTAGTTTGGCTGGATATGAAATTCTTGGCTGAAGATTTTTTCTTTAAGAATGTTGAATATAGGTCCTAAATCTCTTCTGGCTTGCAGGGTTTCAGTGGAGAGGTCCACTGTTAGCCTGATGGAATTCCCTTGTAGATTACCTGCCCTTTCTCTCTAGCTGCCTTTAACATTCTTTCCTTCATTTCAACCTTGGAAAATCTGATGATTATGTATCTTGGGGATGATCTTCTTGTGTAGAATCTTGCAGTTCTCTGTATTTCCCAAATTTGACTGTCAGCCTCTTTAGCAAGCTTGGGGAAGTTTTCATGGACAATATCCTGAAATGTGTTTCCAAGTTGTTTGCTTTATCCTCCTCCATTTCAGGGATGCCAGGGATTTGTAGATTTGGACTTTTTACATAATCCCATACTTCTCAGAGGTTTGGTTTTTTGTTTTTGTGGTTTTTTTTTTTTTTTTTTTTCATTTCTTTTTATTCTCTTTTCGTTATTTTCATCTGACTGTCTTATTTCAGAGAACCAGTCTTCAGGTTCTGAGATTCTTTTCTCAGCTTGGCTTGTTCTGCTATTAATATCTGTGATTGCATTGTGAAATTCTTATATTGTTGTTCAGCTCTGTCGGACCCATTAGATTCATTTTTATACCAGCTATTTCATTCTTCAGTTCCTGCATCACTTTATTGTGATTCTTACTTTCCTTGGATTGGGTTTTTCCATCCTCCTGAATCTCGATGATCTTTGTTCCTGTCCATATTCTGAATTCTGTGTCTGTCATTCCAGCCAGTTCAGCCTGGTTAAGAACTCTTGTTGGAGAACTGGTGTGGTTGCTTGCAGGACATATGACAATTTGGCCATTTGAGTCACGAGAGTTCTTTTGTTGGTCCTTTCTCATCTTTGCATGTGGGTGCTCCTTTAACCACAGTTGTAGATTGAGTACAGTCAATAGAATTCTTTTCTGGATGTTTTCACCAGGCCGAGGCTTTGTGAAGGGTCTTTATTTGAAGCTAACTTCTTGTCCCTGATTTCGGAGGGAGGTATGTTAGTGAGGTATTTTTGGTGTTGAAGCTTTGGGGTGTGATCCAGCAGGTCTTAGCCTTACTGGTCAGTTGGTAGACTCTTGCTTGGTTATTTGGCTCCCCCAGGTTACCTCACAGTTGCAGCCATGTTCCCTCTCAATGCTCTGAAAGTGTGGGTTTCTCTCCCCCTTGAGTGCTGGCTGCAGATCATGACTTGGCACTACTCGGATGCCCACTACAGCTCTCAGGTAATCTCAGTGTTTATGTTCCTTCCCCAACTTGGAGGCAGCAGAGGAAGGGACTGTGGTAGTGGTTGTGGCCAAGGGTCATCTGCTTGTCACCTGGGGACTCCACCCCAGAGAGATGCAGGTCAGCAGTAGCTCAGTGCAATCAGCCCAGGAAGGAGAGTCTGTGCTATTGGCCCAAGCCAGGGGTTTCCTGTCTTTTGTCAAGCAGTGTGGGGGATGTGTGGGACGCACAGGAGACAGACTGGCCTCCTCTCCTTGGGTCAACTGTAGCTTGCTGGAGGTGTAAAATCAGCCTTTCTAGGTGTACAGTTCTATGAATTTTGACAAATGCATCAGTCATGTAACAACCATCACAATTAAGTTATATAACATTTATAAGCACTTAAAACTTTTGACGCATGTTAATCAAATTATCTACTGGTAACATTATATGTATTCCTAGCTACCATCAGCTTATAAAACGTGTACATTGGGTATTGTCCTTAAAAGACTAAAAAAAAAAAAAGTCCAGTTTGTAGGTAAATTTTCCATCTCATTTTAAGTTACATTTTTTTGAGTATTAATGAGGTTGCATATTTTTTCATAGGTTTATCCGTTTTTATGTCTTACAGTGTGAAGTTTTTTGGTTTTGGCCTGTATTTCTAGCCAACTATCTCTTTCTTATTGATTTTTAAGAACTATTAGGGGGCTGGGGTTGAAAGAGTGATCTGTCATGTTGCAAATACATTTTCTTTTGTCATTAAGCCTCTTTTAATATTATGTATAGCTTTTTTTCTCTCAAAAGTTTTAAGTTCCTGTAGTCTCACCATCTTTTCCTCATAAAGTCCACCATGGAAGTCATCTTCCTAAAGTCCCTTCCCACTCCATGAATATTTAAATATTTTCCCTTTTTACATTTAATTCATCTGGAATTTATTTTTGGTATATCACATGGAGTAGAATTTTATTTTCTCCCCCAAATGATGAACCACTTGTCCTGGTCCCATTTATCAAATAATAGATCTTTTCCCCACCAATTTGAAAAGTCACCTGTATTATATATCATATTTATGTATTTAAGTATGTCTCTGAACTTTCCCTTCTGTTCCACAAAATTTCTTGTCTTTTTGGGAGAAGAATAGATACTGGTTCACACTGTTTTTAATAATGTAGTTTTATAAAATGGCTTAATATCTGGTTTGGCAAGTACTACTTTTCATTATTATACTTTTTCAAAATGTTCTCTCAGGCCCTAATTATTTCAGATGAACTTTAAACCATCTCTGAGTTTAAACACCCAATAAGAATTTGTATTGAAATTTTATGTTTATAGATTAAGAATAATTTATATCATTATAAGCAGTCTTATCACTGAAGGATGTTCAAAAACTGACTCATTGCTCTTCAGAGATTAAAGTTTTATAATTTTTTAAGAGTATAAAAATTATAAATTATAAAAATTATAAAAACATAGGTTCTACATGTTTATGTGTTAGTCCTAGGAATCATGTTATTGTTACCATTGATTATAGCATCTATTTTTGCATTTTACTTTCCAACTTGTGGATCCTATTTATAGCATTCTATTTATTAATTTTTATAAAAAGCTAGTTTATTAAAAACTAGTTACAGTAATATTTGATTTTTTTCCTTCAGTGTTACAAGACAATTAGGTCATTTGTAAATAATAAGTTTACCTTCACTTTTCTGATTTTATTTTATTTATTTATTTAGAGACAGAGTCTTGCTCTGTTGCCCAGTTTGGAGTGCAGTGGTGTGATCTCAGCTCACTGCAACCTCTACCTCCTGGGTTCAAGCAATTATCTTGCCTCAGCCTCCCAAGTAACTGGGATTACAGACACTTGCCACCACGCCCTGCTAATTTTTTTGTATTTTTAGTAGAGACAGGGTTTCACCATGTTGGCCAGGTTGGCCTTGAACTCTTGACCTCAAGTGATCCACCCGCCTTGGCCTCCCAAAGTGCTGGGATTACAGGCGTGAGCCACTGCACCCAGCCCACTTTTCTGATTTTAGCCTTCTTTTTCTGGTATTTCATTATTTAGAATTATTTTTATAATTTCAAATAATTCTTCACATTGTTATATTTTAATGACATATGAAATCATATATTTTTAAATCAAAAATAGATGTTAATATAGTACCTTATGGTGAATTAATCCCTCAGCTTTAGAATAAACCTTATTTGGCTATGGTGTATTAATCTTTTAACATTATACTCAATATTATTTGAAATATTTATATATATAATCACTAACTTTAGTTTTCTTTAGTGTACTATCTTTGTCAAGTTATGGTATTAAGATTGGATTATTCTCCTGTTGTAAAATTGAGACTTGCGTTTTTCTGTGCTTTGGAACAATTTAAATGGCATAATCGTACCTGTTGCTTAATAAGCAGACTTAACTCACCTGTATCACCTGCTCCAAAGCTTTCTGGGGAGCCATCAGCCATGGCATTTTTTAAAGCCCTCTCTCTCACTCAGTGTTCAGAATTTGTATTAAAATTTCAAAGTTCATGTAACAATTTTGATTATCCGACAGTGAAAAGCTAATTCATCTGTTTTCTTAGACTTGAACAGAGTATAAAATAAAGATGAAAACTACATCTCAAACACATTTCCATTAGTTCTATGGATTTCATTAGTTCTTGGCAAACATTATTTACACTTACATAAAGTTTATTGATTCCAGTATGATGTTCAAAACTGACTCATTGCTCTTCAGAAATTACAGAAATTTCTACCCTCAATCTCTTGGGAAAGAAACCGAATTAAAAAGGTAGAGTAAGAAATAAGATGAAACTTGTCTGTATCAATTAGTTTTCCTTGAGCACTCCCTGGATATACGCAACTACACGAAAGTATTTAAGAGATTATAAAAACAGTTTCTCATCAGAGGCAGGGACCTACCTTGTTTGTGATGGTTTCTCTACATGGACAGGTAATGCTATGTACATTTCACTATATCCCTGTAATCTTCAGCCTACTTGTTAGTTACCATAACAACAGTAACAGCATTTTCTTCTCCTTTATCCAGGACACCTGTGTTAAGGCTTATCTAGCCCTTCGTCATCACACAAACCTACTGATCATCCTGTTCTCCATGATGCTGATGACCGGAATGCCCCAGTTAACAAGCAAAGAAGACATTGAATATATCCGGGATGCCCTCACAGTGGGGAAAAATGAGGAGGATGCTAAAAAGTATTTTCTTGATCAGATCGAAGTGTGCAGAGACAAAGGATGGACTGTGCAGTTTAATTGGTTTCTACATCTTGTTCTTGGCATCAAACAAGGAGAAAAACATTCAGCCTAATACTTTAGGCTAGAATCAAAAACAAGTTAGTGTTCTATGGTTTAAATTAGCATAGCAATCATCGAACTTGGATTTCAAATGCAATACACATTGTGAAAGCTGGCATTTCAGAAGTATAGCTCTTTTCCTACCTGAACTCTTCCCTGGAGAAAAGATGTTGGCATTGCTGGTTGTTTGGTTAAGCAATGTCCAGTGCTAGGATTATTTGCAGGTTTGTTTTTTCTCATTTGTCTGTGGCTTTGGAGTATATTCTCAGTTTGAACAGACTAATGACTTCCTTATTGTCCCTGATATTTTGACTGTCTTACTATTGAGTGCTTCTGGAAATTCTTTGGAATAATTGATGACATCCATTTTCATCTGGGTTTAGTCTCAATTTTGGTTATCTTTGTGTTCCTCAAGCTCTTTAAAGAAAAAGATGTAATCATTGTAACCTTTGTCTCATTCCTTAAATGATGCTTCCAAACATCTCCTTAGTGTCTGCAGGTGTTAGTGGTGTGCTAAAAGCTAGGAAAGTGAGTTAGTCTTTTCAGTGTCTTTTGCAATTAAATTGTTTTATCACGTACAACTAAGACACACAAACACAACAGGGGAAATCCGAACCACTGTGCCTTGACCTTCCTCTGCTGGTCTTGTTCCAGGGTTATGAATATGAAAAAATAGAGATGAGACTTTTTGTGTCAACTCTGTCCACAAGAGTGAGTTATCTAGTATGATTAGTATAGCTTTCTCCTGCATGGCAGCAGGATGTAACTACAGGGTCCCTTTTATGCCTGACATTTCTTCCCTTCCTTTTTCCCTGCCTCCCTTTTTCATCAGTTGCGATGCTCCCACAACTCTTTACAGATTTGTGAAATCTTCAAGAACACCTTTACTCTAGAACTCAAAAATTAGTTGAAAAAGAATTATTTCTCAAAAATTATTAGAATCTTAGGTACTTATTTGTAAAGATGTTTAGTGTTTTTTTTTAAGTGTCTTATTAAAGGAGGCATTCTAGAAAATATGAATTAGTTTCCAAATGCCTTAATTTTAAACTTTGACCTGAACAGTTTCTTCTTTTTTTAATGGAAGAAGATATTTGATATCTTAAAACTATTCCAAGTTAGGAAGAACACTACTTGCCTTATCCATTTCCCATTTAAAGGACTTTTAAACTTTGACACATCCTTCAGATTTCCTAAAAATAATTGAGATATCTTACTTTAAAAATATTTTCATCTCTTAAATATCTTATTTATTGGAGGTATTGTTTAACCTTAGAGAGACCATTAAATTATTTATAAAATATTGTGTAATTACCTGTAGTTAATACATTACATAGAAAAAAACTCTATGTTAACAGTGTCTGTGTTTAAGCATAATCAGATATAAATATATACTTAATTTTTTAATTTTAAAAATAGATACCTGTTTGACTTTGAGGTAGTTTGGACTTTTTTTTTTTTTTTTTTTTTTTTTTAATGTGTGCAAAAGCCCAGTGGTTCCTAAGCCTGGCTGCAAAGAAAAATCCACAGGGACACTTTTTAAAAACACCCTTATCAGCCTGGGCAACACAGTGAGACCGCATCTCTTTAAACAAACAAAAAAAAAAATAGCTGGGTATAGTGGTGAGTGCCGGTAGTCCCAGGTACTCGGGAGTCTGAGGCAGGAGGATTGCCTGAGCCCAAGAGGTGGAAACTGCAGAAAGTCATGATCATGTCCCTACACTCCAGACTGGATGACAAAGCGAGACCCTGTCTCAAAAAACATAAAAAATAAAAACACCCTTGCCTGAGCTCCATTCCCAGGTTGTAATTTAATTACTGTGGGATGAGGCCCAGACATCAATATTTTTCTAGATTCTTTAGGTGGTTCTAATTCACAGCCAAAGCTGGAAGCCCTGCGTGGCCTTTGAAGGTCTAGATGATTTATTCCTTGCCCTTTGAGCTTTTTCCCATCTCACAGGTATCTAGAAAAAAAACTCCTCTTCTTTGGCAACCTGTCTGTCCTTTAAAATCACACTCTACCCGCCTGTACGGAGGACCCTGCCCGATACTGAAATGTTTATTCCTGTCTGTAAATGGAGGATAAACATCTTGCGGCACTTCTGGACCAGCTATCCCCTACTCTTTTGAGGAAAGGCAGGAAGAGTACTTTCTAATTCAGAAGAGGATGTTTTCACTATTCTGATAAACAATAGCCAAGCTCAGACCTTGTACAGATTCTTCTTTTTATTTGAATTGCTGAAATAATTTCTTGATGATGAAAAAAAGATTAGAGAGGAATATATTTATATTTAGCTTATTGGCACATGTGCATACATATTTCCTCTTCAAATGAACCAGTTCTTTCATTATGCCTATATAAATATATACACACACACACACACACACACATATATATATATATATATATATATATATATATATATATCTCACAGTTGGGCTTGATTCTTCCATATTCCAAAGAGGATAATTTCAGCTCTATAATCTTACATATAAATAAAAATCATCTTTGTGGGCTTCCTTCCTTTACTGTTCCCAGTGAATTACATGACCAACAACTTCTATACCTTTGAAAATGTTCTAGAACTAGAATCATCCTGCTGCTGGGAACTACCCACAACTCTATCTTCGATGCCAAATGAAAACACAGATCAAAAGTCAGATGAATCAGGCCAAAGCAACTTTTATGTATATCTAGGACTGGCGACATAATTTGCAGAACCCAGTGAAAAATGAAAACGCAGGCCTGTCACTCAAAAATTATTAAGAAATTCAAGATGGTAGCAGCAGTTGTCACACCAAGCACAGTGCCTTTCTGAGCATGAGGCTCTGTGTGACTGCATGGGTCCATGAGACCAGCACTGTGTGCGTCTGAATGATGGCTTTGGTGTTCAGTTTAGCACACATGGTCTACTACGTCTGCATGAGTGGTAAATATAGTGCCTGGGTCAAAATGTTGCTTCTGTTCAAATTGAAATACCTCATCTCTATGGCTGTACATTAGGACCTAGAACAGTGGCCCATTGCCCTTAGACTGGAACCATGTTCACTAAAATAAACCTAAGTAAATGTTGTAGACCTACCCCCAAAGGACTGCCTTTGACTGCTTCAGTGATACTTTGATGAAAGTATGGGGAAGTGGAGACATTATAGATAAAATATATCAATTCCCAGAGAAAACTCTTGACTTAAAAACTTAACTGTAGTAAATATATCTTTTTCAGGTGATTAATTTTTTTAAAAAGATTACATATAGGAATTCTGCAGTATAAGTTGGAGGCTGTTAGTGCTCTATTAATGGAAATTAATTATTTTTTAAGTAAGTCCAAAAAATTATCTAGAAAGTAAGTTTCCAGAACAAACCTGACCTAGCATTTGGTATGCTAGGCTCTGCTTTTCATGATTTTGAAATAAATTGATAATTAGACTTAACAATATAAAGAAAATAAACTTGTATTTTTAAGTGTTCTGTTGGTTTATTTTCTGTTTCATCCAACCCAATAATTCTGGTAAATAAATTTGGTTCTAGTTTGGGTGCTTGTCTGCATATTCTCAAAGATTCATTTCAGGACAGGTATCTGGGGAACATAAAACACACACCTTGGCCAGGCATGGCAGCTCATACCTGTAATCCCAGCACTTTGGGAGGCCACGATGGGTGGATTGCTTGAGTCCAGGAGTTCTAGACCAGCCTAGGAAACAACATGGTGAAACACTATCTCTACAAAAAATACAAAATTTAGCCAGGTGTAGTGGCACATGCCTGTAGTCCCAGCTACCCAGGTACTCAGGAGGCACCAAACTGCTTGAGCCCAGAGGGTCAAGGTTGGAGTGAGGCATGATTACACCACTGCACTCCAGCCTGGGCAACAGAGCAAGACCCTGTCTCAAAAGAAAAAAAAAATCACTGAGGGGCCACTACCTACCAGACACTGTGCTACATACTGAGGATTCAAATATGGAGCAAGATTGACCTAGTCCCAGTCCTTACCATGTTTATAATATGTTAGCAATAGCTGATACTTCATAATGGGTGCATGTTTGTTGTGGGTTGAACTTTGTCTCCCAGAAAGATATGTTGAAGTCTCAACCCTGGTGCCTGAAATGTAACCTTACTTGGAAATAGTTTGCAAATAAGGTCATAACAGTAAGGCAAAGTTATGAGAGTGGTCCCAATCCAAGTAACATCCAAGGTGAGTGCCATGTGATGGAGGCAGAGATCGTCTACAAGCCAGGGAACAACCTGGGGCTACTAGCAGCTGGAAGATGCAAGGAAGGATCCGCCCCTAGAAGCCTCCAAGGGCGCATGCCCTGCCGGTGCTTTGATTTTGGATTTCTAGCCTCTGGAAGTGAAAGAATTTGTTTCTATTATTTTAAGCCACCAGTTTGTGGCACTTTGTTATGGATCCCTAGGGAACTAAAATAGTGTCGATAACCAAAAATTTTGTGGAAGCTTTTATTTTTTAGTAGGGGGACCACAGAGTTTATGTAAGTAAATCTCTTTTCTGCTGTTAACAAAAAGATTGCATGCAAAATATGTGAAGTGCTGATATTCTTAATATGTAAAAAGGTCTAATAATTCAATAAGTAAAAGTTAAATATCTTATCAGAAAATAATTCACAGGAAAAGAAATATGTGTGGCCAATAAACTTATGACAGCACACCCCCAAGTCATGATTGATTAAACAAATGCAAATTAAAATAACTTAAGTCTCTTTTCCCTATCAGCTTAGTAAAGATTGGTAAAGTCCAGAGTGGGTACTAATTTTAGAGAAAGGGCACTCTATCAAACTGTTGAAAGCAGTGTAACTTGGCAAATTCATGCATGGCATTTTGACAAAACTTATCAAAATCAAGGTATCTATTCTCTGACCCAGCAAGTCCACATTCAAGAATTTATCCTTCAGAAATTATTGCACAAGTGTGGGAAGACTTATGGTCAAAAATAGTTGTCAACATTCTTTATAATAACCAAATTTCGAAATAGCCTAAAAGTCCTTCAGTAGGAGACTGAAATTACATTGAAATTACATCCATACGGTGGACTCACAATGAAGACTTTGAAAAGATAAATTAGATCAAAATGTATTGAGATCTATGTAGACAGATCTATGACATACTGAGGAGTGAAAAAGGTGGTTACAGGACTGTATTATGCTATGATTATATTTGAGTTAAAATGTAGGCTTATATATGCATGAAAAGGCTGGGAGGAGGTATTTACACCACACTGTTAATAGTAATTTTTTTTTTTTGAGATGGAATCTCACTCTGTCGCCAAAGCTGGAGTACAGTGGCACTGTGTAGGCTCACTGCAATCTCCATCTCCTGGGTTCAAGCAATTATCCTGCCTCAGCCTCCCGAGTAGCTGGGATTACAGGTGCCCACGACTACACTCGGTTAGTTTCTATATTTTTAGTAGAGATGGGGTTTCACCACATTGGCCAGGCTGGTCTTGAACTATTGACCTCCAGTGATCCACCCACCTCGGCCTCCCAAAGTGCTGGGATTACAGGCATGAGCCACTGTGTCTGACCAATAGTGATTTTTTTTTTTACCTTGCATTTTCTTTTTAGGAAGTTTTAGGAAACTTGACTTTCTATTGTTTGAATTTCTTTATAAGGGGGAAAAGGTTACATCTTTTCGTTTTGAAAACAATAAAGTCTGTATAATAATTCTATCCTTTAGCTTACATCGTGACTCATTTAAAGCTCAGAAAAATTTGTTTCTCAAAGGAAAAAATTATGTGAAGTCAATAATTATTAAGTAGTGGCATCAAGGCTATTGTCAGAACTTCTTGGTGTAAAAATGTCCATGTAAAAGTTTCCTGCTTTACCAGCCACACCTGGTTGTGATCTGTTGTACTGCAAAGGCCGACCTTGATTTCTCCCATAAAATAGCAATGCTTTTGGAGAAGAAGGGCCTCTAAGGATGTCGTCTATTAATCAGCGAGGGATGCCTTGGCTGGTGCAGCTCTTCTCAGTTCTGCAGACCTCATGTAGCCAGTTGGCCATGCTGAGCTCTCTAGCTCACATCTGAGGTCCCCCTTGGAGGTGCAAACAGCTTCATTTTCACTTCTCATGAATGTCAGATTCTTTTCTAAGCATTTGCTCATTAGTGTGAGTGAGTAAAGCTCATTGCCTGCTCTTTGGGTAAGAATTTTCTCTCTGGGGCTGGACTCTGAGTCTGCATCCATAATGCACTTGGCATCTGTCTTGGAGGCTGTAATGGGGCACAGGGATATACCAAGGAACACAAGTCCATTGCAGCACCTCAGTGGCAATTCTCTGCCTCTCACAGCAGATGGACAGCCATCTGAGAAGTTTTATACTCAGAGAATCAAACTCAGAATCTTTTGATTACACATAAGAGTTAAAACGGGTCCTTACTACCTGGCAGAGATCCAGCCATCATTACCACCACTGTGTGCAAGGTTTGTAGCTACACAGCACCTCCCATCACCAGATGTATATGGTGGCCAAAGCTATGCTGGTCCCAGAACCCTCTACTCTGTACCTCTCCTTTGCATCACTAAGCACCCTGTTCTACAAAAACAACAACAACAAAAAGAGAAAAAAAAAAAAAAAACTGCCCTGTTACTACTGAGGGCTTCCTCCGGTTAAATCCCATGGCCACACATCACTGCCAAATCCCTGACCTCTCCCAGGATCTGCTCTCCCCAATCTATGGTTCAGAGAAGACAATTCTTCATTTTTGAAGCAACTCCTTGCTCAGGCACTATCTGCTGAAAGTGGCAGGGCACATTCTGCAGGCTTTCAGCACGTAGATGGATTTGATTAATTTGTGCAGATTTAAAGGCGTATGGGACTCGTGAGATCCTGGAGAAAATGCATAGTGAGCCTATGTGGCTGTGGACACAAGGTGACCTTAAGCCAGCAATTCGGGGATAATCTAATTTAGAGCCTGAGCAAGACACTGCAGAAGCAGTTAATAGGTAAGATAGAAGTAAAGAGTGGTTGAAGTGGCTTTTGCATTAGATCATTCCAAATTCAAATACCAGTTGTCACTTGAACAAGTTGTCTAAGTTTCAGCCCTCTCCTCTGTAAACTGGGGAGGACAGTACATACCTGCTTTACAGAATTACTGTGCTGATTAATTGAAATGATGAAAGTAAAGCATTAAGTAGAATTCTGGCCAAGAGTTAATGCTCAATAAGTTATCATTATCGTTTCTATATTCTTTTTAAAGAAGGCTTAAAAAATCTCAAGAAATTAAAGCCAAAAGTTCAATGGCATCACCCTTGGAGTGTGACTTTTAGGAGTACTTTGAATGATGAAAATCTTAACAATTTTCTAAGTACAGTATCTTCTCAGTAGGACTTCAAAGGAGAAATAATTTCAATTCTCTGTCAACATCAGATACCAAGGAATCTTCTAAATAGCATCCTTCCCTGATGAGTTATTCTAATCAATGCAAATTAGTTCCTGGGTTCTGGGCTTAAAGAAAATGAGAGAAGCTAGAATCAATTGACAATGCTACCAACTCCCATTTGCCTTTTGAATCAGCTTTATGGAAGATTGCATGAATAAATTTCACCAATTTTAAATGTAGAATTTGATGAGTTTTAATAAATACATAAACCCATGCACCCACCACTATGTTCGAGATAAAGAACAATTCCATCACTCCAGAAAGTTCTCTCATACTTCTTTGCAGTCAATTCTAACCCCTAAGAACCACCGAATTGCTTTGCATTTTCTAGGATTTTATATAAATGGAATCCTACAATATGTGGTCTTTTGTGCCCAGCTTCTTTCACATAGCATAATTCATCTATGTTGCCTAAATAAAACATAATTTAGGAAGGCTCAGTTTCTGGACAGATTTGCTGCAGTTCATTCTAGAGCCAAATGCCAAGTTTCATTTTTAATTGTCTGCTGTGTATGATTATCCATGCCAGTTGCTCCTGCTCCATTTTAGAGTATTAAGAGACCCCATTATCATTATACTTACTTTGTTGCTATTTATACAAGATATTAATAGTAGATGATAAGAAGTTTTCATTTCAGAGGCTTTATTTTCTTGGGTTTGGTTTGGTATGGTTTGGTTTGAGACAGGGTCTTGCTCCAACCCAGGCTGGAATGCAGTGGTGTGATCATGGCTCACCGCAGCCTCGACCTCCTGGGCTCAAGCAGTCCTCCCACCTTAGCCTCCCAAGTAGTTGGGACCAGAAGCATGCACCACCACACTCGGCTAATTTTTTTTCTTTTGTTGAGATGAGGTCTCACTATGTTGTCCAGGTTGGTCTCAAACCCCTGGGCTCAACTGATTCTTTCACCGTGGCCTCCCAAAGTGCTGGGATTACAGGCATGAGCCACCATGCCTGGCTCTGCTCTGGTTTTAAAATAGTGTAGGAATAGAACACATTCTTCACTACTGCTAAAAAAAAATCCCCTCACGGGGCCAGCAGACAAAAGAGCACAGGAACACTTATAGTCAGCAGAGAACCTTAAAGAGACCTTGTGGAGCAGTTTCTCAAACTTCATCATGCACATATATCACCTGGGGTTGCAGACTCTGATTCCACAGGTCTAGGTTGGGCCCTGAGATTCTGCATTTCCAACAAGCTCCCAGGTGAAGCCAATGCTGGCAGTCCCTAGGCCACACTTTGCATAGCAAAGCTCTGTAAGGATAAAGAAGCAGATTCCGTGAGTGAAGAAAATCAAATCAACAAGAGGGTTGAAAATACGTACCAATGGCCGGGCGCGGTGGCTCAAGCCTGTAATCCCAGCACTTTGGGAGGCCGAGACGGGCGGATCACGAGGTCAGGAGATCGAGACCATCCTGGCTAACACGGTGAAACCCCGTCTCTACTAAAAAAAATACAAAAAACTAGCCAGGCGAGGTGGCGGGCGCCTGTAGTCCCAGCTACTTGGGAGGCTGAGGCAGGAGAATGGCGTAAACCCGGGAGGCGGAGCTTGCCGTGAGCTGAGATCCAGCCACTGCACTCCAGCCTGGGCGACAAAGCGAGACTCCGTCTCAAAAAAAAAAAAAAAAAAAAAAAAAAAGAAAATACGTACCAATCTGTGCTTGAGCAATACCACTCAAAGACATGAATTGTCATCATACATGATGAACTACACACACACACGCATCATCAATCTCTTTTTTCAAATGGTGCCTCAATTTTCTCAGCCATAAAAGAGGCATGATAATACCTAGCTCTGTGGGAGGTAGACCTCTAACATGGTCCTCGTGATCTTAGCCTCCTGGTACTTATGCCCTTGTGTGATCCCCTTCCCTTGAGTATGAACTGGATCTGTCAACTTGCTTCTAACAAACAAAACATGGCAAAGGATGTACAATTTCACTTCCAAGATTAGGTTATAAAAAGCCTGTGACTTTCATCTTGCAGGCATTCTCTAGCTACCTTTTGAATCTGCTCAGCTTGATGGAGGCCCTTGCCATGTAGTGAGATGCTCTGTGGAAAGGTCTATGTGGCAAGGAACCCAGGGAGGTCTCCAGCCAACAGCTTGTGAGGAATTCTGCCAGCACCCACATCAGTGAGTCAGGGTGGGTATCCTTTCAAGTCAAACCTTAGGAGAGACCCAGAGCTATATCACCCTGCTAAGCCATCCCTGGATTCCTGATCTATGGAAATTATGAGATAATAAATACTGTGGTTTTAGGCCACCAAGTTTGGGGATAATTTGTTATGTGGCAATAGATAACTAATACATTTCAGAGTTGTTATGAAGATTAAAGAAGACAAACAAATTAATGTATGTGAAAGAACTTAGCATAGTGCCTAGCACAGGGTAATTACTTGATGATGTCAGTCAAATCTAAAAACAGCTGAGTCACAAACATCACCAGTACTTGTAAACAGCACCTGCAATCAGTAAACTAAGAATAATCCATGTATATAAAGTTTTGCTAGTTTGCCCTTGTCAGGAAACTTTCGGACTCAAAAGTCTGACTAGTACAAATAAGTACAAAGAAAAAAACTAAATGTCCACACATGTGTTACATATATGTAGACAAATCCACTTTAAAATGTAAGATTGGGCCAGGCGTGGTGGCTCATGCCTGTAATCCCAGCACTTTGGGAGGCCAAGGTGGGCGGATCACCTGAGGTCAGGAGTTTGAGACCAGCCTGGCCAACATGGTGAAACCCCGTCTCTACTAAAAAAAAATAAAAGAAAAGAAAGAAAGAAAAAATTAGCTGGGTGTACTGGTGGGTGCCTGTAATCCCAGCTACTCGGGAGGCTGAGGCAGGAGAATTGACTGAACCTGGAGGCAGAGGTTGCAGTGAGCCAAGATCAAGCCATCACACTGCACACTGCAGCCTGGGGGACAAGAGCAAGACTTCATCTCAAAAAAATAAATAAATAAAATAAAAATCAAATAAAATGTAAGATTGTTTTATTTTCTTCCCCTAGATCTTAGAGTAGGATCAAGTACCCCAGCAGGTACTCAGGCAATGATGATGATGATGATGATGATGATGATGATGATGATGATGATGATGATGATGATGGTGGTGGTGGTAGAAGGGGAGCTCCCACTCAGCTGTGTTTTGTAAAATGATGATCCCACTTTTTCTTCTCATTTCCTCTCTCCTAACTTCTAGTTTATTCAAA
This sequence comes from Piliocolobus tephrosceles, assembly GCF_002776525.5. Classification (NCBI taxonomy): domain Eukaryota; kingdom Metazoa; phylum Chordata; class Mammalia; order Primates; family Cercopithecidae; genus Piliocolobus; species Piliocolobus tephrosceles. The sequence goes on from NC_045441.1 coordinate 99,508,948, forward strand.
GAAGCAAGTTCAATCGCAAGCATCAAGCCAAATGGAAACTATCAAAAAACATTTAAGGGAAGTAAGTCCCAGACTTAAAGCTGCTACTCTGTTAACAGCGATAACAGCCATTCATCCTCAGTTAGAAAGAAAGAAAAGGATCCGCATTCAGACAGCTCTTGCAGAAGCCCTCAAAAGGCCTGAATAATTGTTAGCCATGCTTTTGCTTCTGCCTTCATTTAGATTTTAGCAAACACTGCCACAGATCACTCAGAGGTGGCTAAAACTGGCTAGGGTGGCTAACAAGGTGGTGCTGAGGGCTGGAGTGAAGTCACAGATGACAGCATTGAAACCAGTAGTTGAAACTGGCTCAGTACCAACAAAACCTCTATGAAAATGACTGTGAAAGCCTCTAAAACCAAATCCACATTCAGCAGACACTTATTGAGTGTCTATTATGCATGTGGCCCTCACCCATACTAGATCATCCTGTGGAAACAAAAGTAAGTCAGGCACTGTCTGGTGGAGGGAACGGGCTCATGCACACTTGACTATAATAGAAGAAAATTTGTGATAAATCATGATCTACTGATGCCCACTCTGTTCTAGGCTTGAGCATGGGGGCAGGAATATAAACAAGACCTCTTGAGGAGGAACACAAGACAGATTGTGATGTGTTATATTCAAGGTACAAATAAAGAGCCAAAAAAATTACAAAGGTGGTAAGAGCTCTTCCAACTAAGGGACCAGGAAAGGCTGTCTAGAGAAAGTGATATTTGAGGTAGGTCTTGAGGTATGAGTAGGATCTCAACATGGGGGTCAGAGCATTCCAAATGGGGTGAGAGTGGGAGCAGCAAGACAAAGGCAGCAAGGGGCGAACATGCAAGGTGAGTCAAGAAATACCAATAGAGCACTATGGCAGGAATGCCAGCTTAATGTTGAAAAGTGGAAGCAAAGGTTACAAGGGCCTTGCAACTGAGCAGAGGAGGCTGGATTTATTCTGCATATAATAGAAAGGCATTAATAACTGTTAGGAACAATAGTGATATGGCCATTCATTAGTAAGAATACTTTAGGTTGCTAGTAACTGAAACCTAATTCAAATTGGCTTAAGCAACAAAGAATATATTGATTCATTTAACTGGGAAGTTCAGAGATGCATCTGGCTTCAGGCTCAACTGATGCCAAGGAATAAATGAGGTCATCTCTTGGCTCTACTCTCCTCTTCTTGATTTCTTTCTCAAGGGAGTTCTTGCCAAAGATGTGGCAAAGATGGCAAATCAAATCAGCTTGAGGCTTATATCCTAATAGCTTAGGCTCCCTTGGGAGAAGAGATTGCTTCTTCCCCAATAGTTTCATCAAGATCCTGGGCTGAGTCTCATGTGATAACTTTGGTCACCCAGTACAAATATGAACACCATGGCCAGGGGGTTACATTGCCCGCCCTTGGAGACAGAGAGTAGGGTCAGCACCATCCAAGCCTCATTCACTCATTTACGGCAGGAGGGGGATGGTACTTAAAGGAAAATCTAAGGGCTATTTTCAAAAGAAGAAGTGGTTGCAAATCTGGCAAAAGAAACTGTTCATTAAAAAATAGAAAAAAAATAATTCCAGAGGCAATCTGTTGAAGAAAATTTAGAGAGAGGCCAGGTGTGGTGACTCATGCCTGTGATCCCAGCACTTTGGGAGGCCAAAGTGGGTGGATCACCTGAGGTCAGGAGTTCGAGACCAGCCTGGCCAACATGGTAAAACCCTGTCGCTACTAAAAATACAGAAATTAGCAAGGCATAGTGGCATGTGCCAATAATCCCAGGTACTGGGGAGGCTGGGGTAGGAGAATCACTTGAACCCAGGAGGCGGAGGTTGCAGTGAGCAAAGATCATGCCACTGCACTCCAGCCTGGGTGATAGAGCAAGACTCTGTCTCAAAAAAAGAAAAAGAAAAGAAAATAGAGACAGAAGGTTATCCCAGAGGCAAGGAAAACTCTACAATAGAGTAGACAAGAGACAAAATGGTGTGAATCAGGACAGGATCATGGGCGTGGCATGGACCAAATAGTTGTTCAGGACCTCACACAGAGTGTCTAGGGATCAAGAGAGAAGTAGATTTGGGAATCGTCTTTGTAATAAAAATGATCTCGGGGGGCATATGGTACAAAGTCAAAACTTGGATTTCTTTTATATAGCATGTTTCTACCCATGTTAACTAAGTTCAGGTGACCTTAATGGGTTATCATGCTTTACTGGATATCAGAACAAACACAGCCTAAGACAACTTGGGTTGAAGTCAGGCAAACACTATATACACAGGTCTACTGAAAGAAAAAACAACAACAATTATTATTTCATATTACCTGGGGATTCACATTTCTCTTCAATTTGCTTTAAAAAGAAATGACTTAAATTTCAACATGAGGATTATAAAATCCATAGCCATATGTGACATAAGAACTATATTCTATATATTACTACCACAACCCAAAATGGAAGAATGCAGGATTCTCTCTTCATTAAGAAAATACTAGAAGCAGATGGGATGGAAAGAGAATCTGAGACATAGGGAGTCCTGGCTCCACCCTGGGGCAAAACATGCAAGCCTCCTGGGCTTCCTGATTCTTATCTGGACAAAGAAGAAGTAGAACTGGACTTTGCAAAAGGTCCCTTTCTTGTCTACCCTTTTATGATCCTAAACCCAAAGGTTCCCCAAACCTGGGAGTCTCCCTCACAGGGAAAACTTTGACTCTCCCCAAATCTGTTTCCCTTGCTGACCTGCTCTGTGTCAGTTCTACAAAAAACCCCATGGGTCACTGTCATCAGAAAAATACAATACCACATGGTTGGGAAACAACATTCCTGGAAAGGCCACCAACCACCTCCAGTATGAAGAGCATAGCCACAGTCATGCCACCCACCCCTCAGATAGCCAGTGCAGGAGGACATTGCCCTTGCAGTCCCATAACATAGAACATGGAGCACAGCACACAGCTTAGTTCAGAAATGGCAGGTCCAACAACCAGCAAGCCCTGCCCATTTAGAAAGAAATGCAGTAAAGGACGGTTCCAGCAAAGCTCAATGTTTTTCTAAGGGGTGTTTTGGTTGGAAATAATGGAAAATCACTCTCATCAAAAACAAAGTTGGGGCACTGGCTTCCACGATGGCCAAATAGGAAGAGCTCTGGTCTGCAGCTCCCAGCACGGTCAATGAAGAGGATGGATGATTTCTGCATTTCCAATTGAGGTGCCTGTTTCATCTTACTGGGACTGGTTAGACAGTGGGTGCAGCCCACAGAGGGTAAGCTGAAGCAGGGCCAGGTGTCACCTCACCTGGGAAGTGCAAGGGGTCGGGACATTTCCCTCTCCTAGCCAAGGGAAGCCATGACAAACTGTAACTGGAGAAAGGGTATACTCCTGACAAAATACTGCACTTTTCCCACAGTCTTAGCAACTGGCAGACCAGGAGATACCCTCCCATGCCTGGCTCAGTGGGTCCCACACCCATGAAGCCTAATCACTGATAGTGCAACAGTCTGAGATCGACCTGCGACACTGCAGATTGGCAGAGGGAGGGGCGTCCACCATTGCTGAAGCTTGAGTAGCTCACAGTGTAAACAAAGAGGCCAGGAAGCACAAAATGGGCAGAGCCCACCATAGCTCAGTTAGGTCTACTGCCTCTATAGAGTCCACCTCTGAAGTCAGGGCATAGTAGAACAAAAGGCAGCAGACAGCTTCTGCAGACTTAAATGTCTGACAGCTCTGAAGAGTGCAGAGGTTCTCTCAGTATAGTGTTCAAGCTCCAAGAACAGACACACTGCCTCCTCAAGTGGGTCCCTGACCCCATGTAGCCTGATTGGGAAACACCTCCCAGTAGGGGCTGATAGACACCTCAAACAGATGGGTACCCCTCTGGGACAAAGCTTCCGGAGGAAGGATCAGGCCACAATATTTGCTGTTCTGCAGCCTCTTCTAGTGATGTCCAGGCAAACAGGGTCTAGGGTGGACCTCCAGCAAATTCCAACGTACCTGCAGCTAAGGGTATGACTGTTAGAAAGAAAACTAAAAAACAGAAAAGAATAGCATCAACATCAACAAAAAGGACATCCCCACGAAAACCCCATCTATAGGTCACCAACATCAAAGACAAAACCGCAAAGATGGGGAGAAACCAGAGCAGGAAAGCTGAAAATTCCAAAAAATAGAGCACCTCTTCTCCTCCAAAGGATCACAGCTTCTCACCAGCAAGGGAACAAAACTGGACAGAGAAGGAGTTTGATGAGTTGACAGAAGTAGGCTTCAGAAGGTCAGTAATAACAAACTTCTCTGAGATAAAGGAGCATGTTCTAACGCATCGCAAGGAAGCTATAAACCTTGAGAAAAGGTTAGACAAATGGCTAACTAGAATAAATAGTGTAGAGAAGACCTTAAATGACCTGATGGAGCTGAAAACCATGGCACAAGAACTTCATGTTGCATGCATAAGCTTCAACAGCTGATTGGATCAAGTGGAACAAAAGATATCAGTGATTGAAGATCAAATTAATGAAATAAAGTGAGAAGACAAGATTAGAGAAAAAAGAGTGAAAAGAAACGAACAAAGCCTCCAAGAAATATGAGACTATGTGAAAATAACAAATCTACGTTTGACTGGTATATCAGAAAGTGACAGGGAGAATGGAACCAAGTTAGAAAACACTCTTCAGGATATCATCCAGGAGAACTTCCCTAACCTAGCAAGGCAGGCCAACATTCAACTTCAGGAAATACAGAGAACACCACAAAGATACTCCTTGAGAAAAGCAACCACAAGACACATAATTGTTAGATTCACCAAGGTTGAAATGAAGGAAAAAATGTTAAGGGCAGCCAGAGAGCAAGGTTGGGTTACCTACAAAGGGAAGCCCATCAGACTGATAGTGAATCTCTCAGCAGAAACCCTACAAGCCAGAAGAGAGAGGAGGTCAACATTTAACATTCTTAAAGAAAAGAACTTTCATCCCAGAATCTCATATCCAGCCAAACTAAGCTTCATAAGTGAAGGAGAAATAAAATCCTTTACAGACAAACAAAAGCTGAGAGATTTTGTCACCACCAGGCATGCCTTACAAGAGCTCCTGAAGAAAGCACTAAACATGGAAAGGAACAACCGGTATCAGCCACTGCAAAAACATGCCAAATGGTAAAGACCATTGACACTATGAAGAAACTGCGTCAATTCATGGGCAAAATAACAAGCTAACATTGAAATGACAGGATCAAATTTGCAAATAACAATATTAGCCTTAAATGTAAATGGGCTAAATCCCCCAATTAAAAGACACAGACTGGCAAATTGAATAAAGAGTCAAGACCCATCGGTGTGCTGTATTCAGGAGACCCATCTCACATGCAAAGGCACACATAGGCTCAAAATAAAGGGATGGAGGAAGATCTACCAAGAAAATGGAAAGCAAAAAACAAAAAACAAAAAAAAAGCAGGGGTTGCAATCGTAGTCTCTGATAAAATAGACTTTAAACCAACAAAGATCAACAGAGACAAAGAAGGCCATTACATAATGGTAAAGGGATCAATTCACCAAGAAGAGCTAACTATCCTAAATATATATGCACCCAATACAGGAGCAACCAGATTCATAAAGCAAGTCCTCAGAGACCTACAAAGAGATTTAGACTCCCACACAATAATAATGGGAGACTTTAACAGCCCACTGTCAATATTAGACATATCAACGAGAGAGAAGGTTAACAAGGATATCCAGGACTTGAACTCAGCTCTGGACCAAGTGGACCTAATAGACATCTACAGAACTCTACACCCCAAATCTACAGAATATACATTGTTCTCAGCACCACATCACACTTATTCTAAAATTGACCACATAATTGGTAGTAAAACACTCCTCAGCTAATGTAAAAGAACAGAAATCACAACAAACTGTCTCTCAGACCACAGTGCAATCAAATTAGAACTCAGGATTAAGAAACTCACTCAAAATGGCACAACTACATGGAAACTGAACAACCTGTTTCTGAATGACTACTGAGTAAATAATGAAATGAAGGCAGAAATAAAGATGTTCTTTGAAACCAATGAGAACAAAGACACAACATACCAGAATCTCTGGGACATATTTAAAGCAGTATGTAGAGGGAAATTTATAGCACTAAATGCCTACAAGAGAAAGCAGGAAAGATCTAAAATCAACACCCTAACATCACAATTAAAAGAACTAGAGAAGCAAGAGCAAACAAATTCAAAAGCTAGCAGAAGGCAAGAAATAACTAAGATCAGAGCAGAACTGAAGGAGACAGAGACAAAAAATACCCTTCAAAAAATCAATGAATCCAAGAGCTGATTTTTTGAAAAGATCAACAAAATAGATAGACCACTAGCAAGACTAATAAAGAAGAAAAAGAGAAGAATCAAATAGATGCAATAAAAAATGATAAAGAGGATATCACCACCAATCCCACAGAAATACAAACTACCATCAGAGAATACTATGAACACCTCTACACAAATAAACTAGAAAATCTAGAAGAAATGGATAAATTCCTGGACACATACACCCTTCCAAGACTAAACCAGGAAGAAGTTGAATCTCTGAATAGACCAATAACAGGTTGTGAAATTGAGGCAATAATTAATAGCCTACCAACCAAAAAAAGTCCAAGACCAGACGGATTCACAGCCTGAATTCTAGCAGAGGTACAAAGAGGAGCCGGTACCATTCCTTCTGAAACTATTTCAATCAATAGAAAAAGAGGGAATCCTCCCTAACTCATTTTATGAGGCTAGCATCATCCTGATACCAAAGCATGGTAAAGACACAACAAAAAAAGAGAATTTTAAGCCAATATCCCTGATGAACATTGATGCTAAAATCCTCAACAAAATACTGGCAACCTGAATCCAGGAGCACATCAAAAAGCTTATCCACCACGATCAAGTCAGCTTCACCCCTTGGATGCAAGGCTGGTTCAACATATGCAAATCAATAAATGTAATCCATCACACAAACAGAACCAATGACAAAAACCACATGATTATTTCAATAGATGCAGAAAAGGCCTTCAACAAAATTCAACAGCGCTTCATGCTAAAACTTCTCAATAAACTAGGTATTGATGGAATGTATCTCAAAATAAGAAGAACTATTTATGACAAACCCACAGCCAATATCATACTGAATGGGTAAAAATTGGAAGCATTCCCTTTGAAAATTGGCACAAGACAAGGATGCCATCTCTCACCACTCCAATTCAACATAGTGTTGGAAGTTCTGGCTAGGGCAATCAGGCAAGAGAAGTAAATAAAGGGTATTCAGTTAGGAAAAGAGGAAGACAAATTGTCTCTGTTTGCAGATGACATGATTGTATATTTAGAAAACCCCATTGTCTCAGCCCAAAATCTCCTTAAGTTGATAAGCAACTTCAGCAGAGTCTCAGGATACAAAATCAATCAATGTGCAAAAATCACAAGCATTCGTATACACCAATAATAGGCAAACAGAGAGCCAAATCATGAATGAACTCCCATTCACAATTGCTACAATGAGAAAGAAATACCTAGGAATCTAACTTACAAGGGATGTGAGGGCCCTCTTCAAGGAGAACCACAAACCACTGCTCAGTGAAATAAAAGAGGACACAAACAAATGGAAGAACATTTCATACTCGTGGATAAGAAGAATCAATATGAAAATGGCCATACTGCCCAAGGTAATTTACAGATTCAATGCTATCCCCATCAAGCTACCAATGACTTTCTTCACAGAACTGGAAAAAACTACTTTAAAGTTAATATGGAACCAAAAAAAGAGCCTGCATAGCCAAGACAATCCTAAGCAAAAAGAACAAAGCTGGAGGCATCATGCTACCTGATTTCAAACTATACTATAAGGTTACAGTAACCAAAACAGCATGGTACTGTACTAAAACAGATATACAGACCAATGGAACAGAACAGAGGCCTTGGAAATAACACCACACATCTACAACCATCTGATCTTTGACAAACGCGACAAAAACAAGCAATTGGGAAAGGATTCCCTATATAATAAATGGTGCTGGGAAAACTGGCTAGCCATACGTAGAAAGCTAAAACTGGATCCCTTCCTTACACTGTATACAAAAATTAACTTAAGATAGATTAAATACTTAAATGTAAGACCTAACACCATAAAAACCCTAGAAGAAAACCTAGGGAATACCATTCAGGCCATAGGCACAGGCAAAGTCTTCATGACTAAAACACCAAAAGCAATGTCAACAAAAGCCAAAATAGACAAATGGGAGCTAAGTAAACTAAAGAGCTTCTGCACAGCAAAAGAAACTATCATCAGAGTGAACAGGCAACCTATAGAATAGGAGAAAATCTTTGCAATCTACCCCTCTGACAAAGGGCTAATATCCAGAATCTACAAAGAACTTAAACAAATTTACAAGAAAAAAACAAACAACCCCATCAAAAAGTGGGCAAAGGATATGAACAGACACTTCTCAAAAGAAGACATTCATGTAGCCAACAGACATATGAAAAAATGCTCATCATCACTCGCCATCAGAGAAATGCAAATCAAAACCACAATGAGATACCATCTCATGCCAGTTAGAATGGCAATCATTAAAAAGTCAGGAAACAACAGATGCTGGAAAGGATCTGGAGAAATAGGAATGCTTTTACACTGTTGGGGGGGCGGTGTAAATTAGTTCAACCATTGTGGAAGACAGTGTGGCGATTCCTCAAAGATCTAGAACTAGAATTACCATTTGATCCAGTGATCCCATTACTGGGTATATATCCAAAGGATTATAAATCATGCTACTATAAAGACGCATGGACACGTATGTTTCTTGTGGCACTGTTCACAATAACAAAGATTTGGAACCAACCCAAATGTCCATCAATGATAGACTGGATAAAGAAAATGTGGCCCATATATACGATGGAATACTATGCAGCCATAAAAAAGGATGAGTTCACGTCCTTTGCAGGGACATGGATGAAGCTGGAAACATCATTCTAAGCAAACTATCACAAGGACAGAAAACCAAACACCGCATGTTCTCACTCATAGGTGGGAGTTGAACAATGAGAATACATGGACACAGGACAGGGAACATCACACACCGGGAACTGTCAGGGGGTGGGGGCCTGGGGGGAGGGATAGCATTAGGAGAAATATCTAATGTAAATGACAAGTTGATGGGTATAGCAAACCAACATGGTACATGTATATCTATGTAACAAATCTGCATGTTGTGCATATGTACCCTAGAGCTTAAAGTATAATAATAATAATAATAATAATAATAATAATAATAACAGTTGCAAAAAATACCTAGAGAAATCATCAAAAAAAAAAAAAAGAATAAAGTTGGATTTATTTTGAGGACATCAATCTGTCTCACAAATCTTGCAACAGAGAGTACACCCAGGCTTCCCAGGCAAAGATACAGGAACTAGAAAGCCAACACAAGTTCTTCCAATCTCTCTTTTCTCTCTCTCCTTCCCTCTGCCGTATCTTTCTCTGTGTGGACTCTAATCTCGTTCTCTCCCTGCATATCAGCTTTCCTTCTTTGAATGACTAGGTAGTAAAGCATGGATCCCTCTCAACTCTCCTCTGATTTGATTATCTAGTTTAAACTTCCAGAATCTTTTTGTTCGACTTCAAATGGCATTGGCTGAGCTTTGGTCAGGAGTCCACATCAGGGTCCAGCAGTTATGATCAGGGATATGGGATCACATGGTGGAGACACGGCTGCTGGGATCTACCCCTATGACACTGAAAACATGGCAGACCAAGTATAGTTGACCCTTGAATAACATGGGTTTGAATTGCATGGAGCCACTTACATGCAGCTTTTTTTTCCAACAAAACAGTATTCACAAATGCAAAACCCCATATACAGAAGGCTGACTCTTCATGTACTCTATCAGGGGAACCCACCCCCAGTAATTTGACATGAGTCCCTTTCTATTTTCCGTAAGTGTTGGCTGGTCTGAGAAATAAAGGGATAGAGTACAAAAGAGAGAAATTTTAAAGCTGGGTGTCCAGGGGAGACATCACATGTCGGCAGGTTCTGTGATGCCACCCAAGCTGCAAAACCAGCAAGTTTTTATTGGTGATTTTTCAGAAAGGGAATCTGCGTATGAATAGAGTGTGGGTCACAGAGATCACATGCTTCACAAGGTAATAAAATATCACAAGGCAAATGGAGGCAGGGCGAGATCACAGGACCAGGGCAAAATTTAAATTGCTAATGAAGTTTCGGGCACGTACCATCATTGATAACATCTTATCAGGAGACAGGGTTTGAGAGCAGACAACCAGTCTGACCAAAATTTATTAGGCAGGAATTTCCTTATCCTAATAAGTCTGGGAGCGCTACAGGAGGGTGGGGCTTATTTCATCCCTTATCTACAACCATAAAAGACGGATATCCCCAGAGCGGCCATTTTAGAGGCCTACATCTAGGCACGCATTCTCTTTCTCAGGGCTGTTCCTTGCTGAGAAAAAGAATTCAGCGTTATTTCTCCTATTTGCTTTTAAAAGAGAAATATGGCTCTGTTCCGCCCGGCTCTCAGGCAGCCATACCTAATGGTTATCTCTCTTGTTTCCTGAACATTGCTGTTATCCTGTTCTTTTTTCAAGGTGCCCAGATTTCATATTGTTTAAACAATTTGTGCAGTTAACGCAATCATCACAGGGTCCTGAGATGACATTCATCCTCAGCTTATGAAGATGACGGGATTAAGAGATTAAAGTAAAGACAGGAATAGGAAATCACAAGGGTATTGATTGGGGAAATGATCAATGTCACAATTTATTCAGAGATTGCAGTGAAGACAGGCGTAAGGAATTATAAAAGTATTAATTTGGGGAACTAATAAATGTCCATGAAATCTTCACAATTTATGTTCTTCTGCCACAGCTTCAGCCGGTCCCTCCATTCAGGGTCCCTGACTTCCTGCAACAGTACCCAGGTTCTGCAAGGCTGATTGTAGAACTTGAATATGTGCAAATTTTGGTTTATGCAGGGGGTCCTGGAACCAAACTCCTGCAGATACCAAGGGAAGACTATATCTCAAATTCTTTGGCCAGTAATGCAGATATGTAGATACAGAAATATTTCAGCCTAATTTTCTGTAATTTTCTTATTCAAATATATATTTGCATATTAAAAAATATACATCAGATGTCTCATGCCAGTAATCCCAATACTTTGGGAGGCAGAGGCAGGTGGATTGCTTGAGCCCAGGAGTTTGAGATCAAACTGGGCAACATAGTAAGACCCTGTCTCTACAAAATTTTCTAATAACTAGCTGATTATGGTAGTGCACAACTGTGGTCCCAGCTACTTAGGAGGCTGAGGTAGGAGGATCACTTATGCCCAGGAGGTTGAGGGTGTAGTGAGCTGTGATCACCAGTGTACTCCAGTTTGTGTGACAGAGCAAGGGCCTTGTCTTAAAAAAAAAAAAAAAAAAAAAAAAAAAAAAAAAGGACATCAAGATATTCTCTGGGGCCAGGGGCAGTGGTTCATGCCTATTCCTAACACTTTGGGAGGTCAAGGCAGGAGGACAGCTTGAGGCCAGGAGTTGAGACCAGCCAGACCCCATCTTTACAAAAAAAAAAAAAAAAAAATAGCATGGTAGCACACTCCTGTATTCCTAGCCACTCAGGTGACTGGGCTTGGAGGATCACTTGAACTCAGGTGTTTGAGGCTGCAGTGAGCTATGATATCACCACTGCACTCTAGCCTGCATGGCAGAGTGAGATCTTGTCTCTGAATAAATAAACAAAAAGCCCAAAGCAATATACAGATTCAATGCTATTCCTATCAAGCTACCAAGATCATTTTTCACAGAACTGGAAAAAGCTACTCTAAAATTCATATGGAACCAAAAAAGAGCCTGAGTAGCCAAAGCAATCCTAAGCAAAAAGAACAAAGCCAGAAGCATCACATCATCCAATTTCAAAATACACTATAAGGCTATGGTAACCAAAACAGCATAGTACTGTTACAAAAACAGACACAAAGACCAATGGATCAGAATAGAGAAACCAAAAACAAAGCTGCACATCTACACCCATCTGCTCTTCAACAAAGTCGACAAAACTAAGCAATAGGGAAAAGACTCCCCGTTCAATAAATGGTGCTGGAATAGCTGGCTAGCTATATGCGAAAGAATGAAGCTGGACTCCACCTTTCACCATATGCAAAAATTAAGTCAAGAAGGATTAAAGATTTAAATGTAAGACCTCAAACTATAAGAATCCTAGGCCAGGCACAGTGACTCACACCTGTAATTCAGAACTTTGGGAGTCCTATGTGAAGGATCACTTGAGGCCAGGAGTTAGACACCAGCCCGGCCAACATGGCAAAATCCTGTCTCTACTAAAAATACAAAAAAAAATTAGCTGGGTGCACTGGCATACAACTGCAGTCCCTGCTACTCAGGAGGCTGAGGCATAAGAATTGCTTAATCCTGGGAGGCAGAGGTTGCAATGAGCCGAAATCACACCACTGCACTCCAGTCTGGTCGACAGAGGGAAACTCTGTCTCAAAAAAAAAAAAAAAAAAAAAATCCTAGAGGAAGCACCATTCTAGACATTGGGCTTGGGAAAGAATTTATGACTAAGCCCTCAAAAGCAATTGCAACAGAAACAAAAATTAACAAGTAGGACCTACTAAAGAGCTTCTGCACAGCAAAAGAAACTATCGAGGCAGGCAGATCACCTGAGGTCAGGAGTTCAAGACCAGCCTGGCCAACGTGATGAAATCCCGTCTCTATTAAAAATACAAAAATTAGTCAGGCATGGTGGTGGGAGCCTGTAATCCCAGCTACTCAGGAGGCTGAGGTGAGAGAATCACTTGAGCCCCGGAGGCAGAGGTTGAAGTGAGCTGAGATCACGCCATTGCACTCCAGCTTGGGTGACAGAGTGAGACTCCATCTCAAAAAGAAAAAGAAACTACCAACAGAATAAATACACAACCTACAGAGTGGGAGAAGACATTCACAAACTAGACATCTGACAAAGATCTAATATCCAGAATCTATAAGGAATTTAAACAATTTAACAAGCAAAAAAGAAATAATGTCATTAAAGGGTGGGCAAAAGACATGAACAGATGCTCTCCAAAGAAGACATATAAGCAACCAAGAAACCTGAAAAACCGTTCCTCATCACTAATCATCAGAGAAATGCAAATCAAAACCACAATGAAATACCATCTCACACCAGTCAGAATGGCTGTTACTAAAGACTCAAAAACCAGCAGATGCTGGTGAGGAAGAGAAAAGGAAACACTTATACAGTGTTGGTGAGAATGTAAATTAGTTCAGCCACTATGGAAAGCTGTTTGGAGATTTCTCAAAGAACTTAAGCTAGAGCTACCATTTGATCCAGCAATCCCATGACTGGGTATATATCCAAAAGAAAACAAATTGTTCTACCCAAAAGACTCATGCACTCACCTGGTCATCACAGCACTGTTCACAATTGCAAAGATATGGAATCAACGTAGGTACTCAATAACAATGGATTGGATTAAAAAAATATGGTATATATACACCATGGAATACTATGCAGCCACAGAAAAGAATGAAATCATGTCCTTTGCAGCAACATGGATGCAGGTGGAGGTTATTATCCTAAGTAAACTACACACAGGTACAGAAAACCAAATACTGCATGTTCTTACTTATAAGTGAGAGCTAAACATTGGGTGCTCATGGACATAAAGACGGCAACAGTAGAAACTAGGGACTACTAGAGAAGGGAGTTGAGGGAGGGTTGAAAAACTAATTATTGGGTAGTATGCTCAGTACCTGGGTGATGGAATAATTCATATCCCAAACCTTTGCAACATGCAATATACTCAGGGAACAAACCTGCACATGTACCCTCTGAATCTAAAATAAAAGTTGAACAAAAAAAACACATTCACTGGTATTCACGTTTTCTGCATAGCCTAGGTACGTAAGGGTCTCACTGGGAAGACACCACTGCTCAAACTGAACATCACTATCATTCATTAATAGCCATCACAATGGCACGAAAGAAAAGCAATTCATCTAACAGAAGTTAATCCTCCTTTCTTTCACCCCTTAAGTGAACTCAGGTCATTAGTTCTCCCCAGTGGAGTATGCAGCTGACATTTAGTGAAGGAAGCATAAAAATGATTTCTGGGCATGTGGGTGTGTTTCATGCAAACGCTTTTCTTCAGCAGCTTCTGACTTCAAATGAGAACTCCAGGCACTAGCAGGCACATTTAGTGCTTAATAAATTTCAGAAAAGAAGAATAGAAGTTATATGGTTTCCCCGGAAACCTTTTCTAAAGAGCTTGCACGTGCACCTTCTCAAGAAGCAGGTGCTGCAACTTGGGGACTCTTCCCTGCCGTAGGCTAGCCACTAAAGGGTCAAGGCCAGGGTTCCTCAGTTGTAGCTCCAGGAACAGTGGTTGGGCTTATTTTGCTTAAGGTTATTTAATGTCAAGTCTCTCTTTAGCAGCTTGTTCAGTGAGAAAAATATGCTCAGGTAGCTTTTGACATCTTCTGAAGCATTTGCAAGTTCTGGCTTATCAAAGAGAAGCAGAGGAGGTCCTATAGTGTGTATCAGAATGGGTGATGAGGATTTCTCAGGGAACAAGAGGAGATAGCTTACTGATTATTAAAAATTATTTGAATCTGAATTATCAATGCAGTCATGTTCAGACCTCATTGCAGATTAGAATAAAAGTAACCTGGAAAAGGGCAGATCTCTCAGGGCCTTTTCCAATAGCTGTGACCTTACAGAGTCTTGGGTAAGGTAAGAAAGAGAGAGAGACAGGAGGGAGTGAGGGAGGGAGCGAGAGAGAGAGAGAGTGGTGGGGGTGGGGGGGAGGAAGAGAGACAAAGAAAAAAAAAGAAAAAAAGAAAGAAGGCTGGGTGTGGTGGCTCATGCCTGTAATCCCAGCACTTTGGGAGGTTGAGGCGGGCAGATCACTTGAGGTCAGGAGTTCGAGACCAGCCCGTCCAACATAGTGAAACCCTGTCTCTACCAAAAAATACAAAAATTAGCCAGGCTTGGTGGCACATACCTGTAGTCCCAGCTACTCAGGAGACAGAGGTAGGAGAATTGCTTGAAACTGGGAGACAGAGGTTGCAGTGAGCCAAGCTTGCACCACTTCACTCCAGCCTAGGTGACAGATTGAGACCTTGTCTCAAAGAAGGAAGGAAGGAAGGGAGGAAGGAAGGAAGGAAGGAAGGAAGGAAGGAAGGAAGGAAGGAAGGAAGGGAGGAAGGGAGG
>NC_045441.1:99524614-99709702 GCF_002776525.5 Piliocolobus tephrosceles
GGAGCGAGAGGGGAGGGAGGGAGGGGAGGGGAGGGGAGGGAGGGAGGAAAGAAGGGAGGGAGAGAGGGAGGGAGGGAGGGGAAGGGAAGAGAAGGGAAGGGAAGGGAAGGGGAAGGGGAAGGAAAGGAAAGGAAGAAAGAGAGAAAGAGAAAAGAAGAGAAGAGAAAAGAAAAGAAAAGGAAAGAGAGACAGAGGGAGGGAGACAGGGAGGGAGGGGCAAAGAACTATCAGGTTTGCAGAATTTCAGAGATTATTGATTCCTTAATTCCCGAAGTGCCAAGGGAGCTAGGTTGAGAATGATTCTTATCTGCCATAAGGGGATATATTATAGACAACCAGGCTTATATAAGCATCTAAGTCCATTTGGGCTGATATAACAAAACACCATAGACTGTGTAGCTTATAAACAACAGAAATTTATTTCTTACTATTGAAAGGCTGGGAAGTCCAAAAACAAGGCACCAGCAGATTCAGTGTCAGGTGAGGGCCTATTTCATAAACAATAACTTCTTGCTGTGTCCTCACATGGCAGAAGGGACAAGGGGTCTCTCTTGGGCCTCCTTTATAAGGGCATTAATTCCATTTATGCGGGCTCCACTCTTACAGCCTAATTATGTCCCAAGGCCTCACCTCCAAAATCATCACATGGGGATTAGGGTTTCAAAATATGAATTTTGGAAAGACATAAACATTTAGATCATAGCATTAAGGACCCCTCCTTCCACTGCAATATTTCAGTCATCTTCCTGTTTCCTCCTCACTTCCATCTCCTTAACACCCTGCGTTTTTATGAGGAAGAAATCAGCCTGCCTCTGTGATCTTAGCCTCTAATTTAAAGATGCTTATCTTGGAAGCTCCCTGTTATTTCTTTCTCGGAAACTCTTGATATGTCAAGACATGAGTCCTATATCTTGGTATCAAGGTCTTCTCCTATGTCCAACATCAATATAGCAGATGAAAATCACATCGGACAAGAGAGTATCATTCTAAGATACGGAAGAGACTGCATGACTCCATTTAGTAGATCAGAACAGGCACTACAACTGTAACACTGACAACTCTTGAATAGGCAAGGGAAAGAAATAATAGTTCAAGCAGTTCTTACTCCAGTCTCCCTTACTAATCAAAGCCTCCAAAACAGCATCCCTCTTTCCACTTGAAACCATCCTCAACACTTAGGATGCCAGGAGGTCAAAGCTGAAAGTACCCAATCTACTTTCAGGATAATGTCCCTTCTCTTTCAGTATGATTTTCAAACATTTCTATGCCAGACACCATGGAATCTCTGGAATTCAGAATTAATAACATATAATTTCTTCAGAGATAGGGTAATTTTATATCTTCTACCTGTATCTTTTCTTGGCTCACTTTTAGGAAAAATTTAATCATGCTCCCTAATTAGTCTGGATGAACTGTTATTTAGGAAAAACTTTCTAATATAAACTTGGCTTTCTAAATTTTTCTAAAACACAAGAGCTCAAGTTCTTCCAATGTTTATCACTGATGAATGAGTCTTATCCTTCCTGGCCTTTGCTCTTCTTAGCCCTAAAGTGAAGCCAGCAATCCAAATGAACATAGGATTTGTGTGAGCAAGAACTGTCATCAACTCTCCTGCAAAGATCAGTGAGGGCTTATCATTCTGTTAGTGGCTCTGCCCTCTAAATTCACTGTTCTATGTCTGCAAATCACAAATTTAAAAATTAAAAATGTGTTGGTTCATAACTAAAAGCTGCATTCCCTTTTTCTCAAAATTTCCAGAATACTCCTAAAATGTTATATGTATGGCAACGCAAATACGTAAGGCATATTTTGAATACTTGGAATATTTTGTCTTTACTAAGTACTTTTTAAAAGGTTTTTGGTTTTGTTGTGTTTTGTTTTTTGTTTGATTTTGAGACAGAGTCTCACTCGGTCGCCCAGGTTGGAGTACAGTGGCATGATCTCGGCTCACTGCAAGCTCTGCCTGCCAGGTTCATGCCATTCTCCCGCCTCAGTAGCTGGGACTACAGGCGCCCACCACCATGCCCCACTAATTTTGTTTTTGTATTATTAGTAGAGATGGGGTTTCACCTTGTTATCCAGGATGGTCTCAATCTTCTGACCTCATGATCCACCCGCTTCGGCCTCCCAAAGTGCTGGGATTACAGGCGTGAGCCACCGCACCTGGCCAGGTTTATTATTTATTTATTTATTTATTTATTTATTTATTTATTTATTTATTTATTTATTTATGAGACAGGTTTTGGCTCTGTTACCCAGGCTGGAGTGCAGTGGCACGATCTTGGCTCACTGTAACCTCTGCCTCTGGGGCTCAAACTATCCTCCCGCTTCACTCTCCTGGTGTGCGCCACCAGACCTGGCTAAATTTTTGTATTTTTTTGCAGAGATGGGGTCTCACTCTGTTGCCCAGGGTGGTCTTGAACTCCCGAGCATGAGGATTAGAGGCATGAGCCACCACACCCAGCTTACTAAGTATTTCAATTGACTTGAGAGTATTTTGAAGTTACACAGATCTAGATATAGAAACTATGAAATAGAATGAAAGATTTCTGGGTGTGTAATTAATTGAACTAATCAAATGACTAATATTATTATGGCAATTAGAATTACTAGAATCTAAATGTATGTAGATTTTTAAAAACCTTTCATTAACATCCCTGAGACAACCACAAAGTATAGCATAGACACTTGCAGATCTAACAACCAAGAATCCAACTAGTGAAGAGCAAATCTGAAGGTCTATGGTTAATACTAATTGATCATTTTTTGTAGGAAACTAACTTTGAACCCAGGCTTTGAGGCTGATGTGAGGGTTGGTTGAAGCATTTAGCTAATGAGTGAGTTAGCCCATCATACTCATATCTCTACAACACCTTTTTTTTTTTTTGAGAAGGAGTCTGGCTCTGTTGTCCAGGCTGGAGTGCAGTGGTGTGATCTCGGCTCACTGCAAGCTCCACCTCCCAGGTTCACGCCATTCTCCTGTCTCAGCCTCCTGAATAGCTGGGACTATAGGCACCCACCACCACGCCTAGCTCATTTTTTGTATTTTTAGTAGAGACAGGGTTTCACCGTGTTAGCCAGGATGGTCTCGTTCTCCTGACCTCATGATCCACCCGCTTCAGCCTCCCAAAGTGCTGGAATTACAGGCGTGAGCCACCGCGCCAGGCCCTCATATCTCTACAGTTCTTTAGAGTGTACATCAGTCCTCATGAAGTAATGTCTTTTACTTGGGTTTTGTAAAGTTAAAAATTGCCACCTATAGAATATCAAACACTAGTGCTTGAGGTGGGGAGTAAAAAGTAAAGAGGACTTAGGTAGTGATGGTTCTAATCCAAAATTATAGATGTAGATATAAAATTAAATTTAGCATTGGATCAGATATGTGATATGAACAAGTCCATGGCTATATTCAATATTCCACTATTTAAACCTGAATGTGCCAAGGACCTAGCTCTCCCTTGTATTATAGTGGCAAGGTTTCTTTTAGAGGCTTCTAGTTGTAATTCTCAAATGTTTCCAGATTACTTAATGTGATGATGAATGAGTCAACTAATATGTAAACTTAGGCTGTGATAAATTGATAGGCTCGGTTTAAAAAGAAAAACACAATTGGCTTTTCCAGACATAATTACAAAACATCTTTTGGGAAACTTGTAAACTTTGATGTAAGTTGTTACATCAAAAGCAGACACAAGTGTGATGTCAGTATTATTTGTTTATTGCTTTGCTATGTTTGGTAGTTCTCTTTTTATGTTTTTGTAGTTGGAAAATCAAGTTATTCACTTGTATAACAGAAAATTTTATAAGTAATCACTATGTGTCAGTCACTGGGGATTCTGAGGTCAACAAATATAAAAAAACTCCCTGTTCTCATAGACTTATTTACTCTCTGTTAGAGAGAGGTAATAAACAAACAAGATAATTATGCATTGTAATAAGTGTCATTAAAGAAGTAGATGATGTGTTACCAAGTAAATACAGGAAGGCAACCATACATAGGTGAGTCAGGAAAGGCCTTCTGGGGAATTGACATCTGAGTTGGGACATGAAAGGAGAGAATTAGACTGCCAGTAGTTAAATCAGTAACTGCTACTGGTGAAAATTAAGTAAATACAGAAACAGACGATGCTATTCACATATTCTGGGGTATTTGAACATTAAAAGCTATCTATGGGATTGCTATGATACATTTAAATGCCTTTGCATTATGTGTCTGCTTTTTAATTATATATTTTCATCCTTAGGACAAAACAAAGCTAGTGTTTATACTATAATATTCTATTTCATTAGCACAATCTATTTAGAACAAACAGTATTTCTTGCAGCTAGATATTTTCTGTTACCACCTTAATTATTATCTTAAAGCAAAAGTAAATCAAATAACAAAAATCAATTGCATTTCTATAGACTTTGCAATATATAATCTGAAAATGAAATTTTTAAAAAATTTTACTTACAATAACAACCAAAGAATAAAATACTTAATAAATTTAACAAAAGACATGCAAAATTTATACTCTGCAAAATACCAAACATTATTGAAATAAATTAAAGACCTAAATAAATAAAAGACATTCATTTACATGAATCAGAGACTCAGTAAGATTCTACATAATTTACATTTTAAAAATCCCAGCTGAGGCAGAGCTTGCAGTGAGCCAAGATCGCGCCACTGCACTCCAGTCTGGGTGAGAGAGTGAGACTCCATCTCAAAAAAAAAAAAAAAAAAAAAAAATCCCAGCTGGTTTCATTGCAGAAATTGACACGCAGATCCTAATAAGGAAATGCAAGGGACCCAGAATAATTAAAACATATTCAAAAACAAAAAACAAAGTTGGAGGATTCAAACTTCCCAATTCCAAAACTTATTTTAAAAGGTAGGTAATCAAGACCACATGGTCCTGGCATAAGGATGGACACCTAGATGAATGGTCTAGAATTCAGAGTCCAGAAATAAATGATCACATTTATTTTATTTTATTTTATTTTATTTTACTTTATTTATTTTATTTTATTTTATTGAGACTGAGTCTCATTCTGTCTCCCAGTCTGGAGTGCAGTGGCTGGAACTACAGGTGTGTTCCACCATGCCCAGCTAAGTTTTGTACTTCTAGTAGAGACAGGGCTTCACCCTGTTGGCCAGGCTGGTCTTGAACTCCTGGCCTCAGGTGATCCACCCACCTCAGCCTCCCAAAGTGCTGGGATTACAGGCATGAGCCACTGCACCTGGCCAATGCTCACATTTATGTTCAAGTGATTTTCAACAAGGGTCCAAAGACAATTCCATGAGGAAAGAATAGTCTTTTCAACTAATTGTGCTGGGACAACTGGATATCCACAAGCAAAACAGTAAAGCTGGACTCTATCTCATACCATATGCAAAAATTAACTCAAAATGAATCCAAGATCTGAATCTAAGAGCTAAAATCATAAAACTCTTAGAAGGAATCTTAGATATAATCTTCATGACACTGGATTAGGCAATGGGTTTTTGGATATGATACCAAAAGAACAAGCAACAGAAGAAAAAAAAATACATTAAATTTCATCAAAATTAAGAACTTTTGTGCTTCTGAGGATACCATCAAGAACATTAAAAAAACAACACACAGGGCCAGGCACGGTGACTCATGCCTGTAATCCCAGCACTTTGGGAGGCTGAGGCAGGCAGATCATGAGGTCAGAAGATCGAGACCATCCTGGCTAACACGGTGAAACCCCGTCTCTACTAAAAATACAAAAAAATTAGCCAGGCGTGGTGGTGGACACCTGTAGTCCCAGCTATTCAGGAAGCTGAGGCAGGAGAATGGCGTGAACCTGGGAGGCGGAGCTTGCAGTGAGCCAAGATTGCACCGCTGCACTCCAGCCTGGGTGACAGAGCGAGATCCATCTTAAAAAAAAAAAGAAAAAAGAAAAAAAACACAGAATGGAAAAAAGTATTTTCAAATTATATATCTGATAAGACACTTGTATCTAGGATAAATAAAAAAGTCTTATAAAACTCAATAATAAAAATATAAATAAAGAAATAAAGCCAGGCACAGTGGCTCACACCTGTAATCCCAGCACTTTGGGAGACCAAGGCAGGAGGATTGCTTGAGGCCAGGAGTTCAAGACCAGCTTGGGCAACATAGTGAGACCCCCATCTCTACAAAAAATAATTTTTTTTTTTTAAATTAGCCAGTCATGGTGGCACACACCTGTAGTCCCAGCTACTCAGGAGGCTGAGACAGAGAATTACTTCAGCCTAGGAAGTCAAGCCTGCAGTAAGCCATGATTACGCCACTGCACTCCAGCCTGGGCGACAGAGCAAGACACTATCTCTAAAATTTAAAAAAAAAGAAAGAAAGAAAAATAATTCAATTTTGACAAGGGCAAAGGATTTAAATAGACATTTCTCCATAGAAAGTATTAAATACACACATGAAAGTTTGCTCAACGTTAGCCATGAGGGAAATATAAATCAACCCCTCAATGACATACCACTTCATACCCACTGCGATGGCTATAATCAAACAGAAAATGATGAGTGTTGGCAAAGATACAGAGAAACTGAAATCCTCATACACTGCTGGTGGGAATGTAAAATGGCACAGCTGCTTTGGAAAACAGACTGGCAGTTCCTCAAAAGATTAAACATCAAGTTATTATGTGACCCAATTATTCCATTCTTAAATATATACCAAGAGAAATGAAAACCTATGTCCACACAAAAACTGGTACAGTAATAGCAGCATTATTCATAATAGACATAAGATGGAAGCAACCCAAATGTCCAATTGGTGAATGGGTAAATAAAATACAATGTAGTCATACAATGAAATATTCATTAATAAAAAGAATGAGGTACTAATACGTGCTACAACATGGATAAAACTTGAAAATATATGCTTAGTATGGTTGGGCGTGGTGGCTCACGCCTGTAATCCCAGCACTTTGGTAGGCCGAGACGGGTGGATCACGAGGTCAGGAGATCGAGACCATCCTGGCTAACACGGTGAAACCCCATCTCTGCTAAAAATACAAAAAATTAGCCAGGAGTGGTGGCGAGCGCCTGTAGTCCCAGCTACTTGGGAGGCTGAGGTGGGGCGTGAACCCGGGAGGCAGAGCTTGCAGTGAGCCGAGATCGCGTCATTGCACTCCAGCCTGGGCAACAGAGCAAGACTCCATCTCAAAAAAAAAAAAGAAAAGAAAGA
The DNA here is from genome assembly GCF_002776525.5 of Piliocolobus tephrosceles. NCBI lineage: Eukaryota > Metazoa > Chordata > Mammalia > Primates > Cercopithecidae > Piliocolobus > Piliocolobus tephrosceles. Next base: position 99,531,811 of record NC_045441.1, read on the forward strand.
AAATATATGCTAAGTAAAAGAAGCCAGTCACAGAAGACCACATATTGTATGACTCAACTTATATTAAATGTCCAGAATTGGTAAATCTATAGAGATGGAAAGTATATTACAGCTTGCCGAGGCCTGGGACTGGGGATGATTGAAAGGAAATGGGGAGTGACTGTTAATGGTTATGGGGTTTGTTTTAGGGGTGATACAAATGTTCTAAAATTGATTGTGATTGTTACACAACTCTGTGAATATACTAAAACTCTTCACTTTAAATGAAGAGTGGTATGTGAATTATATCTTAATAAAACTTTTCTACTGAAAGTAAATCAGAGACAATACCAGGAAATACCGATTCTTTTATCATTGAACCCTAAGATCAGAAGACTCACCAAGAATGTAAGTTGACTTATCTATGTTGCTTTTAGCTACAACCTCTGTGTAATAACACCAGATGAAAATCTGCTCTGTTTGCAGGCCCTTAAGAAAAAGTGAATCCATCAGGTCTTCAATAAACCATTCCAATTCTAACAACTCCCTTAATCAGCCCAGTCTTTCCTAAGACCAACCTCATGTTAGATTTTAAGCTAAGATTAATTGCCCCTGAGGACAAGAGATTACTATAGTAATTACTGTTGCCTACTTTTCTGGGTATTTTTCCTTCTATGCTAAAACTAAGACTCTGGTATTAATATGCCTCTGTTCCCCTAGTCTTATCTTACTGCAAGTATTGATTCAGTCTCACATCTTAATTTAGGACAAAAGTGATGCTATACAAATGAATTAATTTCTCCCTGCTTTCATCTCTCCTTACTGTGATTTCTAAAAGAAATCACCTGATCCTATCAATTTCCTGGGCTACTGTGTGGTAACTACGTTCATATACAAACAGAAAGGTATTGCTCAATACCAACAGCATGTTTTTCAAAAATGGTATGATAGGCCGGATGGGATGCAGTGGCTCATGCCTGTAATCCCAGCACTTTGAGAGGCCAAGGTGGGTGGATCAACTGATGTCAGGAGTTCAAGACTAGCCTGGCCAACATGGTGAAACCCTGCCTCTACTAAAAATACACACACTAACCAGGTATGGTGGTGCACATCTGTAGTCCCAGCTATTCAGGAGACTGAGACAGGAGAATTGCTTGAACCCAAGAAGTGGAGGTTGCAGTGAGCCAAGATGATGCCACTGCACTCCAGCCTGGATGACAGAGCAGGACTCCATCTCAAAAAAAAAAAAAAAGTATGATATTGATTACTATTTTATAATATTGCCAGACCCAAAAGGTCCTTTTCTTCTGTCCATGGGTGCTTTTATGTGCCTTAATTTGAAGGTATTAATTTCTTTTTGACTGATGCCTTTAGCACTTTGGTACCAGCAGATTTTTAAATACCATAGCCATTTTTTTTTTTTTTTTTTTTTTGTGCTACAGAGTCTCACTCTGTCACCAGGCTGGAGTGCACTGGTGCGATCTCGGCTCACTGCAAGCTCCGCCTCAAGGGTTCAGGCGATTCTCCTGCCTCAGCCTCCCAAGTAGCTGGGACTACAGGCGCCCGCTGCCACACCCAGCTAATTTTCGTATTTTTAGTAGAGATGGGGTTTTATCATGTTGGCCAGGATGGTCTCGATCTCTTGACCTCATGATCCGCCCGCCTTAGCCTCCCAGAGTGCTGGGATTACAGGCATGAGTGACTGCACCCAGACTTTAAATACCACAGCCTTCTAAAAATCTGAAACCAGTCACTGGAGGGTGTGAAGAAAAGGGCTACAAAGATAACTTTCCCTGGGTAAGAGAAGCTCTCCAAGAAGACAGAAAGAAGAGCAGACTGGAGGAGAAACACTAATATGTGGTTTTAAATTTTTAAATTTAAATTTAGATTGGGGTTCTATCAGTTTTTCTCTTTTCTACCCAGCATATTTAGATGGTGGCCTGCTCTCAGGCCAAACTTTTTATTAGATTGTCTCAAAAGCTCTTCTAGAAAGTTCTGGCTGAGATATCCCTCAATCTAGAAAAGTTCAATAATGTATAATGGAATAATTGAATTATTTTAATGCAATAAGAGCTCATCACACTAAGATAGGCTTTCCCCAGCTTATGTTATATTTAATTTGTGCTTTTTTCATATTTCCATGCTGACAGGATTCTAGTTTCCTTAAGATGGTGAAATTTGTGTTTTCAAATGAAATTTCATTTTGGCACAATGATTATTGAATATTATATGCAGTACTGTGGGGGTTAAGAAGTGAATCTGATACAACTCCCAAGGATCTTAGTCCAATGAGCGGATAAAGGGCATAAATAACTTTGTTTTTTGTTTTTTGGGTTTTTTTTTTTGTTTGGTTGATGGGTTGGTTGATTGGGTTGTTTGTTTGTGAGTCTCACTCTGTCACCCAGCCTGGAGTGCCACAGTGCAGTGCTGCGATCGTGGCTCACTGCAGCCTTGACCTCCTGGGCTCAAGCAATCCTTCCACCTCAGCCTCCCAAGTAGCTGGAACTACAGGTACACATCACAGCTAATTTTTTGTACTTTTGTAGAAATGGGGTTTCACCATGTTGTCCAGGTTGGTCTTAAACTACTGGGCTCAAGCAACCTGCCTGCCTCAGTCTCCCAGAGTGCTGGGATTACAGGTGTGAGCTACCGCACCCAGCTACAAATAACTTTGCTATAACAGTCTGTGACAAATATCATCCATTAGCATCGGTATTTAGTTGATGATGTCCCAAAGCTTTTTTGTGTGTTTAATATTCTCAATAGCTCCTAAGAATCTGAACAAAATGCAATTATCAAGCAATCATCCCCATACAAGGTCTTCTACTCACTGTTACAGATCATTTCCTTCTGTTTGCTGACCCAGTTAAAACAGTATTGAAGCCCTCTAATGATTTAGAACTTAAATACCTTTTCAGTGGGAGATTTGTGTCCTCCAAAAGAAAGAACAATGAAAAGCCAGAAAAGCAGAGGAAGCTTGGAAAGTAAACCAGAGAGTCTGTTGGAAAATTGTTAAATTCTTTATGATCTTAAAACATCCGGGTGTTTTTAGATTCCCTCAACAGTTGGATTTTTCTTTAGATACCTCTCCCAAAAACACACATAATACCAATGCCTTAAAATCCACCAATGTTATACATAAACAGTTGAGACACTCACAGAAAAATGCAAGATTGCAGCTTCCTTTCTGCATCACAGAATTAATGAAGTGTTCTCTTAAGGCAAACAATGAGGTTTCTCTGTGACAGTTACAGAAAAACCTTCTCTTATAGAACACAACTGTAAATTATTCTAAATAAATCCTTAATCCTGGCTGTGAATGCCATCTACTTTCAGCAATGTCACATCCATTATATTTTCCCAGTTTCCTTTAAAGCTTCAGCTACTTACCCTAACATACCCATTTTACTTTTCGTGTGTGTGTGTGTGTGTGTGTGTGTGTGACAGAGTCTCACTGTATTGCCCAGACTGGAGTGCAGTGGCATAATCACAGTTCACTGCAACCTCAACCTCCTGGCTCAGGAGATCCTCTCACCTTAGCCTCCCAAATAGCTAGAGCTACAGGTATGAGCCACTTAAACCCAGTTAATTTCTTTTATTTTTTGTAAAGATAGGTTTCATCACGTTGCCCAGGCTGGTCTCAAACTCCTGACCTCAAGTGATTTACCCACCTCAGCCTCCCAAATTGCTGGCATTACAGACATGAGCTACTGCATCTGGCCCCCACTTTTTATTAACCCTGAAAGTTTAGTCTTTGATAGGCCAACTAGATACAGCTCACTAATAAGTTTGACTATCCAGAAAATCTAATGACCCTTTTAAATATTTTTTAGTTAGCAAATAGGGAGAAATATTTGCAACACAAATTAAAGTCTAGGAACTAATTTACATAAAATACAAAGAGCAATTTAAAATAGTAAGTGGCCGGCCAGGCGCAGTGGCTCATGCCTGTAATCCCAGCACTTGGGAGCCTGAGGCACGTGGATCACAGGGTCAGCAGTTCGAGACCAGCCTGGCTAAGATGGTGACACCCCTTTCTACCAAAAATACAAAAAATTAGCCGGGCGTGGTGGCAGGCAGGTCTGTAATCCCAGCTACTCAGGAGGCTGAGGCATGAGAATCGCTTGAACCCAGGAGGCAGAAGTTGCAGTGGGCCAAGATTGCGCCACTGCACTCCAGCCTGGGCAACAGAGTGAAACTCTGTCTGAAAAAAAAAAAAGTAAGTGGTCGGGGGTGGTGGCTCACATCTCTAATCCCAGCAGTTTGGGAGGCTGAGGTGGGTGGATCACCTGAGGTCACGAGTTCAAGACCAGCCTCGCCAACATGGTAAAACCCTGTCTCTACTAAAAATACAAAAAATTAGCTGGGCATGGTGGTGGTGTGCGCCTATAATCCCAGCTGCTCAGGAGGCTAAGGCAGGAGAATCTCACGAACCCAGGAGGCAGAGGTCACAGTGAGCCAAAATTGTGCTACTGCACTCTAGCCTGGGCAATAAGACAAGACTCTGTCTGAAAAAAAATACAACAATAAGAAAAGATTTAACCCTTCAATGAGGAAAATGGACAAAGGTCATATATGAGATGACTAATAAATATGAGAAATATTCTATTTCTTTACGATTAAATAAATGTAAATTTTAAAGAACAATTAAATATCACTTTGTAACTACCAGATTAACTAAGACTTAAATCACAACAATCAGTGTTGCTGAGGATGTGGGATAAACAGTTTGATTTACTATATGTACTATATGTGGGAACATAGATTGATGCAGTGGTTTTGATAGTCAATTTCATTATATATACATACATACAAATCCATATAAATGTGTGTGTGTGTATACATTTATGTGTGTGTGTGTGTGTGTGTGTGTGTGTGTGTGTGTGTGTGTGTATACTTTTTTTTTTTTTGAGAGAGAGTCTCACTCTGTTGCCAGGCTGGAGTGCAGTGGCGGGACCTCAGTTCACTGCAACCTCCGTCTCCTGGGTTCAAGCGATCTCCTGCCTCAGCCTCCCGAGTAGCTGGGACTACAGGTGCATGCGCCGCTATGCCCAGCTAATTTTTGTATTTTTAGTAGAGATGGGGTTTCACCATGTTGACCAGGATGGTCTCAATCTCTTGACCTCATGATCCACCCACCTTGGCTTCTCAAAGTGCTGGGGTTACAGGTGTAAGCCACCGCGCCCGGCTCACATTTTTTTTTAAGAGATGGGGTCCTACTGTGTCACCCAAGCTACAGGCAGTGATGCAATTATAGCTCATGGTAGCCTCAAACTCCTGGGCTCAAGTGATCCTCCACCTCAGCCAACCAAGTAGCTAGCACTACAGGCACGCACCACCATGCCCAACTAATTTTTAAAAAATTTTTCCTGTAGAGATGAGATCTTGCCGCATTGCTCAGGCTCAGGCTGGTCTAAATTTCTGGCTTCAAGCAATCCTCCTGCCTTGACCTCCCAAAGTGCTGGGATTACAGGTGTAAGCCACCATCATTGGTCTGATCATATATTTTCCATTGGGACGGTACATTCCCTTTTACCTAACAATTTTATTTCTAGATACTTAGTCAAAAATGCATGACTATGTACAAAGTTGTTTTTTGTTGTTGTTTTGTTTTTCTTTTTTTGAGATGGAGTCTCGCTCTGTTGCCCAGGCTGGAGTGTAGTGACGCGATCTTGGCTCACTGCAGCCTCTGCCTCCTTGGTTCAAGCGATTCTCCTGCCTCAGCCTTCTGAGTAGCTGGGATTACAGGCACCCGCCACCACACCCAGCTAATTTTTGTATTTTTTGTAGAGGGAGGGTTTCGTCCTGTTGGCCAGCCTCAAACTCCTGACCTCAGGTGATCCACCCACCTTGGCCTCCCAAAGTGCTGGGATTACAGGAGTGAGCCACTGCGCCCGGCCTGTGTAACGTTGTTAACTGGAACATTGCTCATCAAAACAAAATACTGGAAACAGTCTAAATGCCCCTTAATAAGGCACTAGTTAAATAAAATACATTCCCTAAAATACTATAGCCATTAATAAGATCAATATAGATGCATATATTTATATGTATTGACATGGAAAATGTCCAAGATGTATTTTTAGTGGAAAAAAGAAAGTTACAGAAGAGAATGTTTAATATGAACCCATTTATGTATTTATTTATGTATAAAAATATGCATAATATGACCATACTTGTATATTCATATGTACTTTTATATATAAATACATAAATGGGGTCATAGTATACATATATAGATAATAAATTAGTCTTCTTATACACAGCAGTGTGTGTGCATATGTGTTGTTTGTATACACTTGAAGAGGGTCAGTGGGGTACCAAACTTCTAACCTGTGGAGAGTGGGATGGGAGGAGAGGTAGTTAGTCTGGAAGGAAGTTGAGAACCTTGACTTTACTGTTGTCTTTAAATTTATGTACTGTTAGAATGTTTTTATGATGAATGTATATTATTTTTATAATTTTAAAAACTCATAAAAATTAATACCCTCTTAAAAATCCTACCATGGCTCCCTGTGGCCAAAAAATAAAGCCCAAACTCCTTAGCCACCAAAGGCTGCCATGATTTGTTTCTGATCTACCCCTCCCTTGCAGCCTCACTGCCTGAGTCTCAACTGCCCTGCCCTCCTTCTTTTGCTCCCCTCATCTACTTGGTGGTAATTTGCTTGTTTGCTCTCACATCCACTCCCTGCCCTTCTCCCTTTGCCCTGTACCCCAGAAACTACACTTCCCAGGCTCCCTTTCCCTCTCTCTAGCTTTGGAGTAGCGTTGGCCAGTGGGTTGGCAGCAGACTGGAAGGCGGGAGTCCAAAAAAGGCTGGAATCCTGCCCCTCTCTCTGCTTCAGGTCAGCATCTTTAACACTGACCTCCTCCCCTCGCTTGTTCTCAGTTCCCACGGAACATTCTCTTCCTTCATAGATCCCATTCCCTTAAGGAAGGTCTACTGTGATTCCCACTTCCACAAGATGGCCCCAGATCTTGGGCTGTGGTAGCACCACCCTCTTTCCCACCAGTCCTAGAGGAAGCAGCAGCTCCCTGGTACGGCTGAACTCTGAGCTGCCTCACTGCCTCTGTTTGACTTCTTACCCCTTCCATCACTTACATACTCTATTCTCTGCATTACATTTCCTCTTCTTGAAATACCTAAAGTGCTGTGGGTTTTCGGGCTAAACTAACAAAGATGCACCACTCCCTCTTCCCACAGTGACAAAAACTTACACAATAAAAGCATACTTCAGGCCCGGCGCGGTGGCTCAAGCCTGTAATCCCAGCACTTTGGGAGGCCGAGACGGGCGGATCACGAGGTCAGGAGATCGAGACCATCCTGGCTAACACGGTGAAACCCCGCCTCTACTAAAAATACAAAAACTAGCTGGGCGAGGTGGTGGGCGCCTGTAGTCTCAGCTACTCGGGAGGCTGAGGCAGGAGAATGGCGTAAACCCGGGAGGCGGAGCTTGCAGTGAGCTGAGATCTGGCCACTGCACTCCAGTCCCGTCCGGGCGACAGAGCAAGACTCCGCCTCAAAAAAAAAAAAAAAACAAAAAAGCATACTTCAATACCTCGAGGTTTCTGTACAAGTCATTCTCTCAGCTGGGAATGTTATCCTTTCCTGTGTCTTTCTGTCAAAACCTTATTTGTTCCTATCTTCCCCAGGAATCTTTCTCTAATTCCTACACATATTCACCCCTAGTCTGCATTCCAACCACTTCTAGGGAGCAAATGGACTACTCCAATGCACTTTGTGTCAAGTGTTGAATAAAATACTCCAAGGACAAGCAACGTCTTAAGCCAATCAACTAACATCCTGTTGGCCATAGGGTTATCTTTTTTTTTCTGTTTTGAAAAGCTGACAATAGTCACCTTATCATAGAGCCTTCCCAGACTACCCTGTATCAAGTTCCCTCCTTTCCCCAACTACTTCACCTCTATCTCTTTCCACCCACATATCCAGCTTTCACATCAAGCATTATAAAAGACAGTAATCAAATCAACGTCCTGGGGTTTACTACAATGTAAGAGCCATATGAACAGGAATTTGGTCTGTTTGGTTCTCTCTCCTATTAATGAATGAATGACAGCACCCTGTGCTTTGGGTCACAGAAGGTGGAGAGCGAGACTAAAATGACAGGTAAGAAGATACCAATTCCAGCCTCCCCCTACTTTTTCTCCTCTAGCTTACAAAACTCCAGTTAGCCTTTCTCAGATTCTTGGACCCACCAAGATCTTTCCCAACTCAAGTTCCTTTTCATCTTTAAAGCCCAGTTTAAATATTTCCCATTTTTTTCTTTCCCTTGTCTGTTTCCCAAATAATGTCCATCAAAATTTGTAGTCATTATTTTATTCTCTCATTAGAATATTCGTTTCACTAGGATTAGAACCAGGTATCCCTAGTACCTATGCCTGACACATAATAAGTGCTTTATTTATTTATTTATTGAGACAGGGTCCTACTCTGTCACCCAGACTGGAGTGCAGTGGCACAATCCAGGCTCACTGCACCCTCCATCTCCTGGGCTCAAGCAATCTTCCCATCTCAGCCTCCTGGGTGTCTGGGACTAAAGGCGTGCACTACCACACCTGACTAATTTTTGTATTTTTTCTAGAGTCAGGGTTTCGCCCTGTTGTCCAGGCTGATCTCGAACTCCTAAGCTCAAGTGATCCTCCTGTCTCAGCCTCTCAAAGTGCTGGGATTACAGGCGTAAGCCATCGTGCCTGGCCTGCGTGCTCATTAAAAAAAAAAAAAAAAAAAAAAAAAAAAAAAAAAAGCTTGAAAGGGTGTTGATGAACGGACCAAGAACAAATTTTGCCTCACAGTTTTGATTAAGATTAACTGGTTTGACCACCATTTAATTTCTGGGGTCAAACCGTAAAGCAACGTTTTCTAATGGAAATACTCAAAGCCTTCCACTTGGCCACAGTTGTATTAGGACTAGAAAGTTTCCCTACCTCTACCCTATTTGCACAAATGAGACCCTACTCATCAAATGCCACTGCATAGAAACAGTTCTACGCTACAGCCAGTTCTTTCAATCAATGGCTGAATAGTTGAAGTAACGGGGAATGTATTCTTTGAGGATTTTTAGAAGATGCTCTTGAGCAAAATCTCTCTCTCTCTTTCACATGATCTGTATTTTGTGGTGATATTAAAGACCTTCAGGAATTTCAACTAACTAGTTTTTTATTTTATTTTGGGGACTTGGCATTAGCAGCAATTCAACTCTCAGTCTTACACAAACCTGAAGATTTAGCTCCCCGAGGGTCTGTTCTCCACTATGAGGTATTAGGACAAATGAGAAAAATACTGAATTCCTTGCAGCCTTAGTCTCATATTCTGAATTTTTTTTATTCTCACACTTATCGTGCCTTTTAAAAATAAAATGAGAAGTTAAGATTCCTACCTTTACTAACTCCATCTATTACCAATATAAGCTTCTCCAGAGCTAAATGGCACCATCCTACTCTCTCCTGTTACATGGGCCATGTAACAATACATTTGCATATACCTGGCACATATTTGATGCTTTAATGAAAGAGGTACTGTAGGGCCAGGTGCAGTGGCTCTCGCCTGTAATCCCAGCACTTTGGGAGGCCAAGGCGGATGGATCACCTGAGGTCAGGAGTTCTAGACCAGCCTGGCTAACTTGGTGAAACCACATCTCTACTAAGAATACAAAAATTAGCTGGGCATGGTGGCAAGCACCTATAATCCCAGCTACTTGGGAGGCTGAGGCAGGAGAATCAATTGAACCTGGGAGGCAGAAGTTGCAGTGAGCTGAGATCACGCCATTGCACTCCAGCCTGGGCAACATAGCGAGAATCCGCCTCAAAAAAAAAAAAAAAAAAAAGAAAGAAAGAAAGAAAAGAAAAGAAAAACAAAACAAAACAGAAAGAGGTACTGTGATTTACCAGTTTTTGTCTTTATGAAGAAAATTGACAAACAATGACATTTTACGATTTTGTAAATAACGCATCCTTTTCTGGGTAATTATAATTGCCAGTAAATTATGAAGTCCTCTGTTTTGTTTTATTTTTTAAATGAGTTCACTTTTGCATTTAAGTGCCTCTTAATACCACTTTTTCTCTTCAATTTGGTAATAAATGGCTCCACATTCTTGCTTCAGTTCAGTGAAGGTTCTTTTTTAAAAGCGGTGCCAGCCAGTTTATAGTCATGCAAGTCCTGCCTTAATGTTGAAGTAGATGCGTTTGCAGAAACCAACCCCCAGGGGTCAGAATTAACCAACTAGAAGGGGCCTTGGGGGTTTTAGTCATTAGCTCAAGAACCCTCAGCTCTATTTCTCTGGAGAGTATCCTCTTACTGTTGTGAGAGAATTGAGATTTTCTCCAAAGAACTTTCTTACTTCTCTTTACCTGAAGATATCAGAGTAGGTCTGGATGACAAAAAGAAAAGGCAATGTCAAAAATCATTGTGAGTAGGCTAATGAACCCTTTGTATATTGCACAAAAATGTTCCTGACTTGACAATTTAGATAACTATTTTAAGTCTTTCCTAATCCTTTAGCAAGAAATAATGTTCTTTGCTGGTTTTCCAACTTAGACCAAATAGCTTCTATTTCACACTGATATAATTCTTCCTTCTTGCCTTGAAACCACTGTATGTATCTTTTTAGAGAAAATACATTATGTATATATATATAAATTATAATTCACAAAAACTTTTCAGAAAACCATTTTCACGGAAGCACATTTGTATCTGACCTCAGTTGTAGAGTATGGCAAAGGCAAAAACTAAGAACTAATGTTTAAAATGTTTATGGTATTAAAATGTCAGGTTAACACTTAATTCAATACTTTTGGAGGATACTCCTATCAGAGTTGCTTCTTATGTTACAGTCAAAATTACTTTCTTGAGAGAAAACAAATATTCCAAAGTTTCTTGCAGCCCAGTTGTTTTCACTTTTGCCCTGTGGAAGGACAAAGAAAAGCAAAGGCCACCACTCATGGGTAACAACCAAGCTTGAACACCAACATGAACTTAACTTTCATCAGAATTCCAGTAACACCTCCATCATCCTTGAACACAGTTATCATCTATCCCCTTCCCTATTCTGCTCCCAAAAATCCAATTTTCCACTATTTCCTCCTTCATCCTTATTATCATCTGGATTCCCCATTTGGTGGTAAACAAATGTCTTTATTATTCTCAACCTGTTCAAATAAATTCCCTGCTCTCTACTCTCCTTGCACAGAGGGAAGCTCTGCTGTCCCTGTGACAGCACTTTTCTGCAGTCCTCTGGGACTGGGGTAAGAGCTGTTACGTATTTTCAAGCTCTGTTTGTGTGTATTGCAAGGAAGGTTGCAGAATTCTCCTGTTTCTGCTTCCAAACTATTAATACTTCCTTTAGTCGCTCATTGTCATTCTCATCTCTGACCTCACTGCACATTCAACACAAACTCGGTCAATTGGGTCACTACTTCCACCTGGAGGACTGTAAATGTCCATGCATAAGCTACCTTAGGCTCACAGTACCTTGACTCTCATGACCACAACTTGAGTTTAATTACTTCCCAGAATTGCTCCATCTGGGAAATCTTAGACTCCAATACCACTTCTACCTCCACCACCACATTCTGTTCTTCTAGATCATCACAATACAGCCACCATTCAATCAGACTGCCCCCTCCAGTTCTGAATCCCACCCAGAACTGGAGGCAGCAGTTTCCTTTACTCTTTTCCACCCTAGACTCCATGCTCATTTCAATTCCTCGTACTCTACCATCTCCAATTTCTCACTAGGTGGACTTCTTTTCTCCTTCCAGCTCTTCCCTCTCCTGTTTTCATATTACATACTCTCCCTGAGTGACTTCATCTACTCCCACAGCTTCAACTGCTACTAATAAGCTGATGCTTTCCAAATTTCCATCTCTAGCCAGATCTGTTTCCTAAATTCTGGAGCCGCATAACTGAGTATCTATTGGACATTTCTATAAGCACTTCAAACCCAGCTTGTCAAAACTGAGTTACTCATCCCTCCCCCACAGTGGGAGTGGGAAATGTGATCCTCCTCCGATATCCTTCATCTTAGTGAATGGTGTATCATCTACCCAATCTCATATCTAAAAACCAACAGTCATTCTTGACTCTTCTCTCCCTTGGCCACTTGGCCACATGCATTCTTTCTATCACCAAGTTCAGTCAGTTGTACTTATTCCTAAGTATCTGCAGGATGGACCTATCCCATATGGACTCTATTCATTTCTTCCTTGAATCTTGTATCAGGATTTTTTGGTTGCAAACAATAGAAACTAGTTCTGAAAAACAGGTTATAAGAAAAAAAAAATACACAAACACACACACACATATCAGAAAGATACTGGGTAGCTGCCCGAAATTGAAGAAAAACTGACTAACTAGACCTCTCTCTGAGTGACTTCATCCTCAGGGAGGATGGAGGAACCAATGGCTTACAGAGGTAAGAAACCTTCTAAGGTCTACCATTAGCTGACTCAGTTCCAATCATCTCATGTGCTTATGTACCTCCTAGTTAATCTTGTCTTATTTTTTTTTTTTTTTTTTTTTTTTGAGACGGAGTCTCGCTCTGTCACCCAGGCTGGAGTGCAGTGGCCGGATCTCAGCTCACTGCAAGCTCTGCCTCCCGGGTTTACACCATTCTCCTGCCTCAGCCTCCCGAATAGCTGGGACTACAGGCGCCCACCACCTCGCCCGGCTAGTTTTTTGTATTTTTTAGTAGAGACGGGGTTTCACCATGTTAGCCAGGATGGTCTCGATCTCCTGACCTCGTGATCCGCCCGTCTCGGCCTCCCAAAGTGCTGGGATTACAGGCTTGAGCCACCGCGCCCGGCCAGTTAATCTTGTCTTAACCACTCCCATACAACCTTAGCAATCAAGTCTACACACAGTAGCCAATAAACTTCCTTCTTTTTTTCTTTTTGAGAGGGAGTCTCGCTCTGTCGCCCAGGCTGGAGTGTAGTGGCACAATCTTGGCTCACTGCAAGCTCCACCTCCCAGGTTCATGCCATTCTCCTGCCTCAGCCCCCTGAGTAGCTGGGACTACAGGCACCCGCCACCACACCCAGCTAATTTTTTTTATTTTTAGTGGAGATAGGGTTTCACCATGTTAGCCAGGATGGTCTCAATCTCCTGACCTCGTGATCCACCCACCTGGGCCTCCCAAAGTGCTGGGATTACAGGTGTGAGCCACCACGCCCAACCAGCTTTCCTTCTAAAGTAGAAATCTAACTATGTCTCTCTCCTGCTTAAAATCCTTCAATAGCTAATCAGAGCTTTCAGAATAAAAATCTTCAGCTTTGGTGAGTTGGCATCTTCCAGCCCCATTCCTAACCATTCATCTATCCTCCCTCCACCTCACACCCTATACTTGGGTCCTACTTACTACATTTAGTTCCCTGCATATGCAGAAATTCCTCTTTTTCTGGTGCCTGTATCAATAACAGCAGTCCTGGCAGAAACATAACTCACCTAATGTGGTTCAAATGAAGACACTTGAATGAAAGAGTCACTTCCAGAGGTGTGGGAAGAGTTAAGTGAATCAACAAAGGAAGATGGTGTGCCCATAGATTAGCAATGGTAGGAAACCATCACCATGCCAGGAATGAAGAGGGAAGGGGAGGAAATAATATCAGAGCCCAGGGAGAGCTGGAGCCATGGCGAGAAAGAGGGTGTCAAGCATTTGAAAGTGTAATTGTTGGGAGATGCAGCTGCTGCCAGAGGATTAGAACGTCCACACATAAACCCAAGGATCCCCGTGCTATCTTGTATAATGCTCCATCATATAATTTTTTGCACATTTTCTGGCTTCCACATAAGCCTGCAAGCTTCCAGAGGACAAAGACTCCTTGCCTCAGCGTACCCGAAGCATACATAATACAGCGTCTGGCATGGAGAGAGTGCTCAACAAATGTTTGCTGTTTGCTGAATTAATGGACAAATAATTGATCCAATTGTTTTCACATTTTTTCAATGTGAAATCTGAAATGAATAGGTTTATAGGCAGTCTAACAGCAGTGATGTGAATATTTCAGGCAGGGTTTTTAGAGAAGTGTTTATTGAGGTAAGAGTGTTATCACTGTGTTAGATTCCTTCTGTATCCAAGATTAGTCTCCCAAAAAAAGTGTTATTAAATTAAAATGGAAATAACAGTTTCCTGGGTCTGACTTTTCATGGAAACAATGAGTAAGAACCATATATTAACACAATGCAGAAGGTGAGATATAGCATCTGTCTTCCCTGCCGCAAGAAATGAAGAATCTGTGAATATCAATGAAATTACCAAAATAGGATAATTGGAGCAAAAAGAGGAAAAGTCAACTTAACTGAGAGTAAACAGACCTCTCTTGGCCCTATAAGTGGTACATGGAAGTGACAGTGAGATGTTCCATAAGAAATGGAAGGAAGATGGCTCTCTGAGAGTAAATATAAATTAACACTTAATGGATGAGATTGGATGTGTAGAAAGTTGCTAGCTCTTAGTACTGCAACATTTGACCATAATATGTTTAACTTATCTGAAAAAACGTGCAACCTTGGAGCTTGGATAGGATGTGTCAGCAACCAATATCTGATCACCTCTGGAACACAGACAGGGCTGAACTGAGCTTGTGAGACTTCAGGTCTGAGAACCAGCCAGCCCTTGGGCCAGAGCGAATTCACTAAGATGAAAATCTGTTAGAAGTCAAGCTGGTATCTTAGACTCTGTATCTGAACTTGCATACTCTACTCCAAAACAGTAAGTTTTCTTATGCAAAATTTGGAATCATAATTGAAGGCCAATATTGAAGTTAGATGACCCTTGATGAGCCAGTCAACCCCTATAATCCTCCGTTTCCTCCTCTGTAAAATGGGGATGATAATTCCCACACTGCCAGCCTCACATCGTTGTCGTTGTTGTTGTGACCATCAAATGCATGAGAACACACTCTGCAAACGTGCAACCATCCCACGATCGGGCCCCTGTCTGTCACTTTAACCAAGAAGAGAGCTGCCCATTAAAATATTGGCCCCTAATTTTTTGTTTATTTTCTTTTTAGCAAGAACAAAAAGTTAGTATAATTTTTGGTTGGAATAATTAAATGGGGAAGGGTTCAGAGCAGCAGGAAAATGTCAGGCTGACTTTGCAGGGAAGTCTCAAGTCAGTCCAGGAAAGAAACTTGGAAAATAACTGAGACAAGGAAAGGAAGAGTAAAACAAATGTGCAGCTTAAAGAAGAAGAGCCAAAAAGCAAAAAAAAAAAAAAACTTTGGCTTCTCTTCCAAAGGCAAGAGTCTATCCCAAAAGCAAATGCCCCTTCCAAGAGGACGAGTGAGAGGTTCTTAAAGGATAGCATCTTCTGTGGCTGTGTGGGTGGTGAGACGGAAGCGTCTTTGTATTTGAAGTCCAAGGGAAGACAAATCACTTGCCTGGAGTGTGGGTAAAAATGAAAGACACAATGAGCGGAAAAAGGCTAACAGCCTGAACTTGGGCTAAAGTAAATTCCGTCAAACATGATTAAATATACACAACGCATAGAGCAAAAGCAGGAGCTCAAGTTCACACATTAGCCAAAAACCCGGTCTCTCACCTGTGGAGCCAAGACACAGACATGCTCACATTGTGAGCTTGCCCAGAGAGGGGAGGAAGGGATGTCAGATCCGAGGACCCGGCGACCTGATCTGCCCACCTGCAGAATTGGTAGAGCCAAATCCAAGGCACTGGAGAGAGAAACAAAAATGAAGAGTGAGCAAACACCAAACAAGTTAAAGTCAGCATGTGTCCAACTCACAGCACTACCACCTACAAGTCCAGACTCTCAGATGATTCATTTCACCTTTGCAAACCCCAGGTTTCTTCCCTATAAAATAGAATTGCTCATATTGGCTCAACTTCCCTTCCAGACTTCTTGTGAGAATCCAAAGAGTTAAAAGATAAAGTATTTCTTAAAATGGGAAAGAGGCACAGGAATAATTGGGAATTTATCTAGGTATTTTCACAAAACCCGTATCCCCTCGTCCTGAAGCAGTTTTGTGGGGTTCGGTAAGAGCTTGTCTGGAGACTTCAGCTCTGGTCACATGAGCACACACACCACTTTCTTCCTGGTGAGCTTGAGCCATGACCCAGCTGTGGCCGTGGTAACAGTGACCAGAATGATGCCCAGGGCTGTGTTTTTCTCTCCTTTCTTCCCTTTTCTCAGAGCCCTGCCCAGCAACAGCAAAATACAAATCCTCTAGACTCCTGCACTCTCCACCCACTTCCTCATGCTCAGATTCCTCATCTCCCTGCTTCCCCATAAATGGCATTACTCGTGAAAAACGGGCCTGCTGCAGGATCTGCTGCACACTCCACCCGCCTCTACCTTTGAGTACAAGAAGATGCCCCTCCTTCCTCCTGCCAGTGGGGAGAAATGTGCTGGCCTCAGCAAGGATGGTAAGGATGGCGGGGGGAGTGGTGATTTTTCTGTGATGGTATAGACAAGCACATCAGGTCCTTAGATAACTTCTGGGAGCCTTCAGGGAGCTCCCTCAGGGGCACAAAAGCAGCTGAGTTGTTGCATGGTATCTCAGAGAAAGCCTAGTCCTGTCTGCATTCTACCTCCACCCACTCAAGTTGCAGCACCTTGGCATCCCCATTTCACTTAGTCCCCCATCCTGGGAAGGCTGTCCCTTGTTCCTGGCCTCCCATGGGCTCCAGTGCACTGACCTGTCCTTGCATTGACCTCAGCTTTCTCTCAGAGAGTTTCCAGGCTGGGTGCAGTGGCTCACACCTGTAATCCCATCACTTTGGGAGGCCAAGGCAGGCAGATCACTTGAGGTCAGAAGTTCGAGATCAGCCTGGCCAACATGGTGAAACCCTGTCTCTACTTAAAAGAAAAAAAAAAAAAGACAGCCAGGCGCGGTGGCTCACACCTATAATCCCAGTACTTTGGGAGGCTGAGGCGGGCAAATCACCTGAGGTGGGGAGTTTGAGACCAGCCTGACAAACATGGAGAAACCCCATCTCTATTAAAAATACAAAAAGTTAGCCGGGCGTGGTGGCTCATGCCTGTAATCCCAGCTACTCAGGAGACTGAGGCAGGAGTATCACTTGAACCCCAGAGGCGGAGGGTGCGGTGAGCCGAGATCACACCATTGCACTCCAGCCTGGGCAACAAGAGCAAAACTCTGTCTCAAAAAAAAAAAAAGACAAGACAAAAATTAGCCAGGCATAGTGGCGGGTGCCTGTTATCCCAGCTACTCAGGAGGATGAGGCAGAAAAATTGCTTGAACCTGGGAGGCAGAGGTTGCAGTGAGTGGAGATTGCACTACTGCACTCCAGCCGGGATGACAAAGCGAGACTCTGCCTAAAAAAAAAAAAGTAAGAGAGTTTGGAGCCCTCACAGGAGCTCAGGATTCCACTGAATTCAGCCATGCAGGGCTCATTTTGTTTTCTATCCTTTTATCCCCTTTGTTGGAAAAACAAATTTTCAGTCTGTCCTCACCATCCAGTTTGGCAGCATCATATTTTGTAAATATGTTTACAAAGAGATTTACTAATCTACAGCTTTGCTCCTGACCCTGCATTGTTTGAGCCCCTAAACTCCTGGGACAGAGATGGATTCCAATCTACTGGGGAGATATCTAAGCACTCAAAAGAAAGGGAGGACTTGAGGACACTCCATAATAATATGATGAATGTTTCTGTTGCACTTCACAATTTACAGTGCCCTTTCATGAATACATTGTTTTATTGGAACCTCATAACAATCATTTAGGAAGGTTGTTGAGATTAGAAATATGGAACTCACAGGCCAGGCGCAGTGGCTCATACCTGTAATTCCAGCATTTTGGGAGGCCAAGGCAGGTGGATCACTTGAGATCAGGAATTCGAGACCAGCTTGGCCAACAAGTGAAACACCATCTCTACTAAAAATATAAAAATTAGCCGGGCGTGGTGACACACGCGTATAGTCCCATCTACTTGGGAGGCTGAGGCAGAAGAATCGCTTGAACCTAAGAAGTGAAGGTTGCAGTGAGCCGAGTTCTCACCACTGAACTCCAGTTCGGGTGACAAAGTGAGATGCTGTCTCCAAAAAAAGAAGAAGAAATATGGACCTCACAAATAATCAAATACTGGAGCTGACAGGAGATAGTCCTGAAGCCTTAGCCCACTTTCTATGACTAGCTACCCTGCCCACATCACCTTGCTGTGGTTTCTGCTGACTTCCCTCTCATGCCTTACAACCTAGACAAGTATTAGTACGGACTACTGCTCCAGAGGAACAGACTCAGCTGGCTCCAGAAGTGGCTGCCCATGGCCACAAAGCCAAACAAGTAATAATGGCAGTGATCAGATCAGTGTGAAGGCTGGTGAATGCCTCTGATGAACTCCTTCTGGATCAGGGATCCCCTCAGCTCTGAAAGCAGGCTACTATGGTCCAAAATTCAGATTTTGAGACCCAATCCCCAAGGTAATGGTATTAGGAGTTAGGGACTTTGGCAGGTGATTAGGTCATGGGATTAATGCCCTTACCAAAAAAAAAAAAAAAGAAAGAAAGAAAAGAAAAGGGTTGAAGAGAGCTCCCTTGTGCCTTCTGTTATATGAGGACTCAGCAGCAAGAAAGTGCCATCTTGGAAGCAGAATGCAAGCCCTCAACAGACACTGAATCTGCTGGCACCTTGATTTTGGACTTCCTAGCCTCCAGAACTGTAAATGATACATTTCGGCTGTTTATAGATTGCCCAGTCTAAGATTTTTTGCAACAGCAGCATGAATGGACTAAGACACAGTCTTTCTCCAAGATGTGCAGAAGACGGCATCTTGCTGGCTCTTGTATGGCGGCCTTTAGAAAGTTTCCTTGGAGATGAGTGACAGGTGACTCCAACTCAGTGCTCCTTAACCCTGTGCATATTAGAATAACCTGGACACCTTTTTTAAACTTTTATTTCAAGTTCAGGGGTACATGTGCAGCTTTGTTATATAGTTGAACTTGTGTCATGGGGGTTTATTGTATAGATTATTTCATCATCCAGATACCCGGCTTACCGGGTACCCATTAGTTAGTTATTTTTCCTGATCCTCTCCCTCCTCCCACCCTCCACCCTCCGATATGTCCCAGTGTGTGTTGTTCCCCTCTTTGTGTCCATATGTTCTCATCATTTAGCTTCCACTTATAAGTGAGAATATGCAATATTTGGCTTTCTGCTCCTATATTAGTTTGCTAAGGCTAATGGCCTCCAACTCCATCCAAATCCCTGCAAACTACATGATCTTATTCCTTTTTATGAGGTTGCATAGTATTTCATGGTACATATGCACCACATTTTCTTTATCCAGTCTATTATTGATGGGCTAAATTTAGGTTGATTCCATGTCTTTGCTATTGTGAATAATGCTGTAATGAACATATGTGTTCATGTGTGTTTATAATTGAAAAATTTATATTCTTTGGGCATATACCCAGTAATAGGATTGCTGGGTTGAATGGTATTTCTGTTTTTAGGTGTTTGAGGAATCACCACACTGTCTTCCACAATGGTTGAACTAATTTACCCACCCACTAACAGTGTATAAGTGCTCCTTTTTCTCCACAACCTCACCCGCATCTGTTATTTTTCAACTTTTTATTGATAGTCATTCTGAGTGGTGTGAGATGGTATCTCATTGTGGTTTTGATTTGCATTTCTCCAATGATCAGTGACGTTGAGCTTCTTTTATATGATTGTTGGCCACATGTATGTCTTCTTTTGAAAAGTGTCTGTTCATGTCCCTTGCCTACTTTTGCAATCACAACTCACTGCAGCCTCAACCTCCCAGGCCTAAGTGATCCCCCAACCTCAGCCTCCCAAGTAACTGAGACCAAGGGCAGGTACCTCTATGCCAGCTATTTTTATTTTATTTTTGTAGAGATAGGGTCTCCCTATATTGACCAGGCATGATGGCTCATGCCTGTAATCCTAGCTCTTTGAGAGGCCTAGATGGGTGGATCACTTAAACCCAAGAATTCGAGACCATCCTGGGCAACACAGGGAGACCCTCTCTCCACAAAGATTTTTTTTAAAAAAAGCTGGCATAGTGGCACCTGCCTATGGTCCCAGCTACTTGGGAGGCTGAGGTTGGGGGATCACTGGGGCTCACGAGGTTGAGGCTGCAGTGAGCTGTGTGACAGCACTGCCCTCCAGCCTGGGCAACAGGTGAGACCCTGAAAAGAGAAGAAAAGAAAAGGAAAGAGAGAGAAAGAGAGAAAGAAAGAGAGAGAGAGATGAGAGAGAGAGAAAGAGAAAAGGAAAGGAAAGAAAGGGAAGAAGAAAAGAGGAAGGGAGGGAGGGAAGGAAGAAAGGAGAGAAAGAGAAAAGGAAAGGAAAGGAAGGGAAGGGAAGGGAAAGGAAGAAGGAAAGAGGGAGGGAGGGAAGGAAGGAAGAAGAGAGAGAAAGAAAGCAAGAGAGAGGGAGAGAGAGGATTAGGAAGGGAAGGAAAAAAAGGAATACTTATTGCCAGGACCCCACCCCAGTGGAATCAGAATTACTGAGAAAGGCCTAGGAATCTGTATATTTAAAGGTTCCCCAGGTGATTCTGTTACACAGGGATGATTTAGAACTGCTGCTCCAAGGCCAGGCGCAGTGGCTTATGCCTGTAATCCCAGCACTTTGGGAGGCCGAGGTGGGCAGATCACGAGGTCAGGAGTTTGAGACCAGCCTTATAGATGGTGAAACCCCATCTCTATTAAAAATACAAAAATTAGCCAGGTGTGGTGGTGCATGTCTGTAATCTCAGCTACTTGGGAGGCTGAGGCAGGAGAATCGCTTGAACCTGGGAGGCGGAAGTTGCAGTGGACCAAGATCACACCACTGCACTCCAGCCTGGGTGACAGAGCAAGATTCCATCTAAAAAACAAAAGAACTACTGCTCCAAGTGCTCAAATGAGAGAGGCAGACCTGGGATGATAAGAGGGGTGGATCACAGTACAGAGGTACCCCCAAAATCAAACCAGTGTGCTGTTACTTCTTTTCTCCAGTCTTTCCCAAACCATTCCCTTTTTGCCTGAATTTCTGGATCTTTCCAGGGTTCTTCCTAAATGTCCTAAGAAAGGCATTTTCCTTCTGGTGTTTTCAAGGCCTCACCTTTCTACCATACCCCACTGCCCAGCCTGGATTCTCAGTGCCAAGAAGTCTCCCTCTCTGCAGCTCAGATTAGAGCTACAGAGCCTGCAAGTTGCTTGAGGCTACTTGAAAAACACTCCTCCTATTCCAGAGGGTCACTCAGTGATGGTGAGTAGTGGCAAAGAGAAGTGGTGACTGGCTAGGCCAGAGAAGTGAGGCAATAAGATGAGGAACTGGCTGTGCTGGGACACCAGCTAAGACTTAACACTTTTGGCTGGAGACCAAGGGGTTTCATCATGTCAATTACAGTCACTTATCAGCTTTCCTTTCAGGCCTTTATCTAAAAACACTATCCAAGCTTCCCCCGACGCCCACTGTGTATTGCTCACCCTGGGGCTCAGCAGGTGAAGCAGGTAGACACCTTACGCAGCACCCCAGCCACAGGCACCCCCAGGAACTCAGTCAAAACTCCTGCCACCTCAGAAAGCCCTGCCCCCAGCCATATCACAGGAACAAGGAGACTAGAAACATTCTTCCTGAGTGACTGGAGAGCAAGGTATTTCATGAACTAACAGAGTCCTCTATGAAGCACATACAGTGCAATGGGGGAGGGTAGATCCTTTTATAAGCTGTTTCATTTGCCCTTTACCACAACACGTAAGATAGCAATTAGTATTTCTCATTTACAGCTCAACAGCGGCCCAACGGGGATACATACCCAGGATCTAGAAGGCAATAAAAGCAAAAGCATTTGTATACAGGCATCGAGCTTAGGGGATGGAGGCATAGACTGCTAATGGATGGCAAATCTGTGTGGAAAGTAGGGTGAAGCCTCATCACAGAGGTCTTACAGAAATCCACTGATTCCTGCTGCTAACTAAATCCAGAGGGACCACCCAGTGCGGCGGCTTACATCTGTAATCTCACAGTTTGGGAGGCCAAGGTGGGAGGATCACTTGAGCCCAGGAGTTTAAGACCAGCCTGGGCAGCATAGCGAGAGCTTGCCTGTACAAAAAATAAATAAAATTAGCCAGGCATGGTGGTGCGTGCCTGGAGTCCCAACTACTTGGGAGGCTGGGGCAGGAGGATTGCTTGGGCCTGGGAGGTCAAGGCTGCAATGAACCATGATCATACCACTGCACTCCAGCCTGGGTGACAGAGAGAGACTGTCTCAAAAACTAAAAATAAAATAAAATAAGATAAATCCAAGGGGAATGTTATTCAGCCATAACAAAGGAAAGAAATACTAATACGTGCTACAATGTAAATAAATGAACCTTGAAAACATTATGAAAAATGAAAGAAACCAGTCACAAAAGAACACATGTTCTATGATTCCATTTATATGAAACGTCCAGAATAGGCAAATTCACAAAAAGCAGATTCATAGTTGCTGGGGCTGGGGGCAGGAGCAAATGTGGAGTGATTGCCTGTGTATATGAGTTTCTTTCTGGGGTAAATGAAAACGTTCTGGAATTAGATATTAGTGATGGCTGCACAACCTTATGAATATAAGAACCACTGAATTGTATACTTTAAAATGTTGAATTCTATGGTATGTGAATTATATCTTCAAATATATATATTTGCATATGTATGTCCAAAGGCGAGGGTTTCAAAATCCAAAAGCAGCCCAGGGTTCCCCGAGGCTTCTAGAAGAGCCTGAGAATAACAGAATAACTTTTGCAAGGTCTCTCAATTAAAAAGTGGCAAAGGTGAAATGTAAACCAAAGGACCTTGAATATTCTGCTTTTCTACCATCTAAATGCCAAATTCAGTCAGTCCCATAACTTATCAGCTTACACAGCATCCCAGTCACAGGCACCCCCAGGAATTCAGTCAAAACTCCTGCCACCACAGAACGCCCTGGGTTGTTAGCTCAGGTTGGTTGCTTCCCTCCTAACCTCTCATTTGAGGTCCTCTGCATTGAGGAGTCGGGATTGGGACTGAACAAGATAGGACTAGAAGAGGATACAGGCAATTTGGGTCTATGAAGCCTTTTAGGAGGTTGAGGAAGCCAGAGTGGTGCTACAGAGAAGGGTTTCGGGAATCTTGGAGGCAGAGAGAGAAGCAGGTCAGCATCTTTGTATGATCACGGTAACTGGCACAGTGTCCCACTCACAGCCTCCTGAGTCTCAGCTCATAAACCTGCAACACCAGCTCCAGCCTCTAGAATGGCAGCTGCTGTGAGTACCAGTGCAGGGTGCCTTAGGAGCTGCAGCCCCACTTCATTTCAGAGACCCTCAGGACTAGCTCACGGTGACTCACATCCCTGGTTAGTCACCCCAGACATCCAGGTCCCCCAGATACTCATTACCAGAGTCTCATGTCCTACTTTCCAGCCTTTGTACTGGCTGTTCAGTCTGCTTGGACCGCTTTCCCCAGTAACCTGTAAGGCTAAACCCCTCACCTTCAATTTCACTGCTATTATTTGAATGTCCCCTCCAAAACTCATGTTGGAATTTAATTGCCATTGTGACAGTATTAAGAGGTAAAACTATTAAAAGATTATTAGACCATGAGGGTTCCATCCTCATGAGTCGACTAATGGCATTATCATAAGAGTGGGTTCATCATCTCAAGACTGTTGTTATAAAGACAAGTTTAGCCCTCTCTGTCTCTCACTCTCACCCTCACTTACCCTTCTGCCTTCCACCATGGGACAACATAGCACAAATGTCCTTACCAGATGCCAAGACCATGCTCTTAAACTTCCCAGCTTCCTGAACTGTAAGCCAAATAATTTTTTGTTCATTATATATCATCCAGTCTGTGGTATTCTGCAATAGCAACATCAGATGGACTAAGACACTCATCTTCTGACATGGCCTATGCTGACCACTCTATTTTAAATTATATACACACAAACAAACATATGCACACATTTGTGTGAAGATACCTTTACCCCTGGCACTCCCGATTCCTCCTTACCTTAATTTACCTTGTCTTTTTCTTTTTCATAGCACTTAACACCTTCCAACATTGGACATAATTTAATTTACTTGCATGTTACTTTTGTTAGTTATTTTCTATTTCCTCTAGCTAGAACACAAGCTCCAGAGTGGAAATCTTTGTTTTGTTTGCTAATGTGGTCCAAGCACCCAGAATAGTACATGACCTATTATAATACTCCATAAACTTGTGGAGTGAAAGAATGAATTAATGGATTAGCATTGTGTTCTGTACACACCTGATCTGCCAGGAACCCAAGGACCCACCCCATATACATATATCCCTGGGTCCTCTGGGGTACATGCTCTGAGCCCAGCACCAGCATCATAATCTGAGCCTTTTTCAAAGAACTTTTCACCTCCTCGTCTCAACCCAAGCCTGGCTCATTGTTAAAAACATCACCTTGCCCACAATCACCTCGCAAAGAGGCAGTCTTTTCTCAGCTTAAGGTCCCACCCATAGCGGCCCCTTCCCTGACCACCCTATCCATTGTAGCACCCCAGCTCTCTGATCCACTGTTCTCTTCTTTCAGTCCCTTCCTTCTTTCTTTTTATTAAAGTACTTCTTACAACATAAAACTGCTTCTTTGTCCATTTTCTTGTTTATGATCATTCTCCCTCTAGAATATGAGCTTCTTGAGGACAGGACCATGTTTATCTGCTTCACTGTGTGTCATTAGCACTTAGCACACAGGTTAGGTAGTCAATGGACATATAAAGAAAGGATGAGGAGATTAAGATGTGAGGGGTTGGAGGCATCAAGCAGAGCTGGATTTTTCCTTGTTTATTCCAAACGCTTTTGCTTTATTCAACTGCACAGGAAGAAATTATTCCATTAAGACATAGAGTCCCCTGACTTCTTTTCAGACAATAAAAAGAGCTTGATAATAAATGGCTAAATGGCAGTTCTTTTTTTTTTTTTTTTTTTTTTTGAGATGGAGTCTCACATTGTTGCCCATGCTGGAGTGCAGTGGCGCCATGTCGGCTCACTGCAACCTCCACCTCCCAGGTTCAAGCAATTATCCGGCCTCAGCCTTCTGAGTAGCTGGGATTACAGGCACGGGCCACCACGCCCAAATAATTTTTTTTTTTTTTTTTTGTATTTTTAGTAGAGATGAGTTCTTACCATGTTGGCCAGGCTGGTCTGAACTCCTGGCGTCAAGTGATCCGCCTGCCTCAGCCTCCCAAAGTGCTGGGACTATAGGCCTGAGCCACTGTACCTGGCCCTAAATGGCAGTTCTTAATATTGAAGAGGCAAGGCACAAGATCTGATAAAGAGATCTGATCATGGAACCTGGGTGTGTAGGAAAGGGCATCTTGGTCAGAAGGAAACAGAAATGGCTAGCACCAAATTCAACTCTATTGGCATGCTTGCTCCCACTTGCTTGTTTACGGGATTCACAGGGGCTGATTCGAGCATCCATCCCATGAATACAAGGTGGCAACCAGAGAGCTAACTCTTCTAGTCCAAATCAGTGATAGCATTGTCTCCCTGATCTTCCAAATAAATCTAGGCGTGTCTACTGAGTTACCACTCCATCAAATGCATCAGTCTTTTCTCCATATCCAGAACAGCAAATGTGTACTGGGCCCTTGCTAAGTGCTGGCCCTCCACTAAAGGCACCTTGCATAATTCTCCCCAGCTCTCATTATTCCCATTTTACAGATGAGGGGCCTGTCGAGAATGCAGTACAGCATGGATTAGTACTCAGGCAGCCTGGTTCCCAAACTTGCAGGTTTCACCATCACATTTTACTGCTTCTTTTCTCTGCCACTTTAGGCAACTCCATGTTGTAGTTCATCTGACATGGATAATAACTCAGCACCTCTGCAGTCACTCGTAAACTGAGACTTGTTTACAAAGCTGGCCCTGTAGTTATTGATGCAAAGGAGGTTCTAGTTCACAACAATGAGTAGAGGTTAAAAAACAAAAAACAAAAGAAAACGAAGCTGTTGCTAACAATTCCCTACATATTGCAATGGAAACCAGTCATTTTGTTCTCATTTTGTGAAAACGGGAAAAGCCGCCAAGTTACCAGCAATACAAGCAGTCATGGTCAACAGGTACTTGCTGGGATTTGGAGCTCTTCTTGAGTCACCCGCTGTAAAGAAAGTTAAGTAATTGAGGATGCTTTCCTATAGAAGGGAGTTTTTACATTGCAAATATCTATCAGTGCATCACTTCTCTTTTCCAAAAATAGGACTTTTATTCCCATCTATTTTGTTCTCCTTCAAAGAGGAACTGCATTTGAATAAAAGCTCAAGTACCACCTGCAGCGCTTTGGCACATGCACGCTGAAGTTATTTCTGAAATGGGGGACTGTGGGGTTGGGGCAAGAGCAAAGTGTACTTAGGATGCTCTGAATTTAAACTTAAGCCACCATGTGTGATTCCTGTGTACCTTAAATACCAACTCCGTGGGAAGGTTTCCTAGATGTACCATAGCCTTTTCCAAGGCCATCCCCGGAGGCAAGTGCCTGCAGTATTCTGTATCTAACAAATACAGTATGATTAAAAGAGGCATCAACACAACCTAGACACTAAGAGAGTGGGGAGAGACTTTATCTTAGAACATCTAAAGCCTAGGAGGCTGAAAAATTGAAAGATGAAGGAAGAGAGATTACTACAGGAGGCCTTCTTCAAGGTGTGGGGCTCACAGCTTTTTCAAGCATTAGCAAGAAAAGGAATCAAAGAGATGCCTTCTTCTCCCTCCTACAGCTTTGAAGCTCTGGCCTTCCTGAAGCTGAAGCCCACACTGACCTTTATGAGAAAGGTAGAGCATGGTTTAGTACTTGATCTTTGTTTTCCCTTGGAAGTAACAGCCCCACCTGCCTGTTTTCTGAAGCTGGCCTGGTCCTGCAATGGGAGTAGTTCCTTGTCTTTTCTATAGATGAGAAAGCAGATGTTAGACACTGCTCTTAGGGAGCCCTGAAAATGAGTTATAATGATGCGAGCCTCAAAAGCAAATCTAACACTCAGGTCTATCCTAAAGTGACTTTGCCACCTAACTAAAGCTATACGGCCTGAGTATATTGAAACTAGATTCTTTGTCAAAGAAATTCCTTGAGATTCAACTGTTCTCTTTAAAATCATGATCTTCTTTAAAATTATGAAGGGGACAGTGTCCAATTCTCTCCTCTTCTGGATTATTTGGAGAGTTTCCAAAATAAGGTGTCCCTGATGTATTGTCTTGGGACCATCTGTAACTGAATAAACTATGGTACCTGTTAAAAATTCAGTCCTTGGCTGGGCGCATGGCTGGCGCCTGTAATCCCAGCACTTTGGGAGGCCGAGGCGGGCGGATCATGAGGTCAGGAGATCGAGACCATCCTGCCTAACATGGTGAAACCCCTTCTCTACTAAAAATACAAAAAATTAGCTGGGTGGGTTGGCAGGTGCCTGTAGTCCCAGCCACTCGGGAGGCTGAGGCAGGAGAATGGTGTGAACCCGGGAGGTGGAGCTTGCAGTGAACTGAGATCACACCACTGTACTCCAACCTGGGTGAGAAAGTGAAACTCTGTCTCAAAAAAAAAAAAAAAAAAATCAGTCCTCAACCCCACGTCAAACCTCTCCCCCATCTCAGACCTACTAAGTCAGATTCTCTGGAGGTGGGGCCTGGGAATTTTTGCAAATTTAGAGGATTCTGAGACATGCTAGTGTTTGGGAATTACTGGCTGTGAGAATTAGACTACCACTTTCTCAGAAAAATTTGGCCCAGGTGAGATCACAAACTTTTTTTTCCAGCACCCTCATGCTATTATGTCAACAAGACACTAGGGCGTTGCAGATCCATTACAGAACAAAAGATCTGAACATAGAGTGGTGGGAACCAGTTTCCTTAAATGCCTCTGCCTTGCTAATAGTGCTGGTTGCTGCTTAATGGTAGTTTGCTATGAACAAAAGGAACAGAGACTGGATGTGCAGGTGAATCTGCAATTGCCATGGAAACAGCAGCCATTATCACCAGAGAAGATCCCCTCTTAGGCAATCCTGCCATTCCGTTCAAAAACCCCAGCTTCGGCTTACTTTAGATTAGAAATCATGCTTTCTTGAGGCATGCTTCCGAGGGTTTATAAATGTGTATCCAAAAAAGAAGTAAATAGAGAATCATACTGTTTTCTTCTCTTACGTATCTTCCAAAAGCATTCCAGCATAATCCAAACAGGATGGGAATTCTCATCTCTTGGCACAAATCTCATTATCATCCCTTCCATGTAGGGGAATAGGAGGGGTTGAGATGTTATGCCCAGACCGTTTATTCCCCAAAGAAGACCACCAGAGTCCAGAGTCAAAGCCAAGCAGCAAGGATCTTTACTGCAAGTTCGAACTTGGTCCCTCCGTTCCTCAACGTACAAGAGGGCCCCGAACAATGTGTGTGCTCGCTTTTTATAGCCCGATGTAAATAGGATATGTAAAGTCACAGAGGAACAAGGGAATTCTTTTGGTTACAGCATCACAATTGGTTAACATTTTAAGTTATACATTTAGCAGTTTTCTATTGGTTCCCGCGCTTTCAGTAAAACCGTAAACGGTTGTGACCTTATTGGGGGTCTCCCCAGGTGGTGTTTTTCCAAAGTTGAGATATATGGTGTGTTTGTACTGGGACCAGGAAGTTGAGATATATGGAGTGTTTGTACTGGGCCCAGGAAGTTGAGATATATGGTGTGTTTGTACTGGGCCCAGGAAGTTGAGATATATGGAGGAATGTGTTTGTACTGGACCCAGGGCTGAGGAATGTGTGAATTGTGTGAATGTGTCTGTGTTGGGCCCAGGAAGTTGAGATATATGTTTGTACTGGGCCCAGGGCTGAGGAATGTGTTCTTTCAGAGTTTGGGGTTGAAATAATTCATTTGCCTTCTTCCTTCCCCTATTTAATTAGTAGACCTAGTAATAAATGCATCTGCACCAGGATTTTAATTAAGTTAAAATTTTAAAACATTGTTTATACTGAGTTTAGAGGAAGTTTTAAAAGTGTGACTGTGATGGAAACAATGCCACACTTATGTTCTAAAAACCTAGATGTTAATACGGAGCATATCACGCACAGTAAACACTGGATCTTACCTTATGCATTGAACATTTTATCTTTGCCTAAAATGGAAAAATAACAGCAACTCAAAGCATATGTGCTTATCACATAGGAAATAAAGTTCAGTAGGCTGTGTCCTCACCAAGAGAACTTTCCACGTTTTCTTCCTTCCAGCTCAGAAACCCAAGTGCTCTCTGAGTATATGAACCCTCCTCAGGGGCAGACTCATATTCACTAAGCCCCAAAATGGAATGCCAGATTATTCATTTATAATGAGAAGTACCTCTCCCAGGAACAGGAACACTCATGGATTGTATAACCAGCCCTTCCTCCCCAGGTTGGTAGTCCTACAGGGCAGGCCAAATAATATGGTGGTCAAAATGCCATTTTGTTTTTTTACAGTCAGAAAAAGAAAACTATTGTAAGAAATGGAATACTAAAAGCCCTTGTAACAGATCCATTTCCGTAGGCAAAATGACAGAGGAAGTCAGATAATAATCAAAGATTGCCTGGAGAGCAGGAAATCAGAACAAAGAGAGTTCTCCAGATAAATCCAATGCTAATGGCATCAGGCTGAGATGGCCTGAGGCTTCACCTACATGATGGGATTGGTCCAGCCAATAGGAGGGGGATTATTTCATCTCCTCTGGACAATGGTTTGGAGGGTCCTGCCCACTGTTCTTATGATTACATTTTCTATTCCTTATGATTCTAATCTCCAAGCTGACCACCATGCTCCTGATTTTCACATTATTTCTTTAGCTATGCTTAATATTAGTCAGTTTACTGTCTTGCAGGCTGAAGAACATTGTCTTTGTAATGGCTTTGCATATTCCACATTCCGTATTCTATTCTGTACCATTTTGTGTGGAGTTTATAGTTTAATTCTGTGCCACCTCCTTCATTTTAATTTTTTGAGAGCATCCTTTCTAAAGTTCCAGATAGGTGGACAACATAGCTGCGTACAATGTTATATTCCTTCTGATTTGCAAGTGACCCCAGCAAGTATTTGAAAAGATAGTAATAAATTCCCACTCTGTCTCTTTCTTAGCATGGATTTGGTTCAGACTGAGCTATGCTGAGCCACCTTCGAATGCCCATTGCAAGGATGTCAGTGGTTCCTTGGGAGATGCTGTCTTCCTTATTGCTTGCCTTCTCCAGTTACCGTTCATTCATCACCAGTTACTCATTAGGTGAATGCTTGTATCTTAAACTGAGAGGGCTAGTGGTGAAATAAGAGAGTTCCCTTATCCCCCTCACAGAATGTGCAACAAGGGTATGGCTTGCTCCTTCTGTAGCCCCGCTGCTCAGACTCGTAGCGGGGCAGGTACAGAGGCAGTAGGGAGCACTTTTGGGCTCCAGCCCCTCAGCAGTGTCTATGAGTGGGTGTCTGCGACTTCCGAAGCCCCAGCACGTGTGTGTTGCAGTGTCCTCTTTCAGCTTAGCCATCTGCAGATGGCTTGTGCTAATCAGTTCAATAAACCCTCTGCCTTATCGAGAGGGCAGGGGGCCAGTGTGACAGCCTTCTGTATCCCGAGTTCTTGTCCAGTGTATCAGAAGAATTAGATCACATGTGGGCTGGAAGGATGAGTGCAAGGTTTTATGGAGTGGTAGAGGTGGCTCTCAGCAAGATGGATAGAGAGCTAGAAGCAGGGGATGGAGTGGGGAGAGTGGTCTTCCCCTGGAGCTGGGCTGCCCAGTGGTTGACTCTTCTCTGACTCCTCCAGGCTGAACTCCCCTGGGCCTCCAGGCGTCCTTCCTCTTCTCTCTTTCTCTACCACGTTGTTCCATTGTCACTGGTCTGCTGGTTCCAACATTCAGCCACTTGTGTCTGTGCCCGCTAAGATCTCAGGTTTATATGGGCACAGGATAGGGGGGCATGGTGGGCCAAAGTGGTCTTGGAAAATGCAACATTTGGGCGTGAAAACAACAGTGCCTGTTCTCACTTAGGTCTGCATGCACAGGCCTGAGGGTGGAGCCCTTCCAGGGATCCCGCCCTTCTCTACCCAGCACTTCCCTGCCTCCCTCCTGTATCCGGGCAGATGGGAATGGGGCAAAGCAGAGCCTGAGCAAGGGAGTGCGGATGGAGACATAGATCTCCAGGACCACAGAAAAGAGGCCGTTAGAGAGTTTTTATTTCAATTTGTTTTATTAAAATTTTTTATTTGTTGGACTGAACATCTATTGCACGAATATACCTAATTTTGCACATAATTTATTCATTGTCAGATACATTCTAGTTGTAAAAACTAAAGTAGAGGTTCCTCTTCAAAGACTTTCCTCCCCATTTAATTAGGAATAAATAGTCACTTCTCTTAGAAGCAAAATTTATTTGAAGACCTGTGCTAACATTGTTAAATATCTGCTAGCCGTGGTAAAGAAATCAATGTGCTTTATGTTCTTAGCTTCCACAATTTAGCCTAAATATTTGCCCTGGCATGCTTATACTGGTCCAAGCAAGCACTGGGTCATAGCCGGTTCTTCTCTTCCTTATGGGAAGGTGTTTTTACCTTTCTTAGCATTCCACAAGTTACTTCCTCCTTCCTTTGTTCTCCTCTGCCTTTACCTCTTTTAAAAAGTTCTAAGTTACTAGCCAATCGGGACAAATACAGAATGTGAGGTCCGGTTCCAGTCAACGGAAACCAGACACAGCAGTAGGGTGGACGCATCCGGTTATAAACGACCCTGTCTCCTTTGTTCAGTGCACTCTCACGGCAAAACTGCTGGCGAGTGTACCCTTTCTGCAGGAAGTAAAAATGGCCTTGCTGAGGAAATTAAATTTATGTTCAAGTGCTATTTCTTTATGGCACCAGGAAACAGGCATTTTAAACATTGCAAAACAGAAGGAAGAACACTTCATATGATCCCTGGGGACTGAATGCTTTCTTTATGTTACTGGGGGAAAGGAGCTTGGGACTCAAGTTCTTCTGAAAGCTTCATCCTGGAATGAAGCTACCTCCCAGAAATGAAGACCAAAAAATAGAAATAAAATAGTAAACAAACAGGGTCACTCATTCTCTAGATTGCAAAAGATATGTGGGAAATAAGGGGCTTGAAGAAGTAGGAACCTATTTGAGAAGTCCAGACCCCACTCCCGGCTGCCCTTTGACCCTTTCTCTACTTTTAGCATACGAATGAACTTCACTTTGTGAAGCAGAGCCTGCTAGTTCTTGGCTGCTGGGCCTTCCTTAGGGTTTCTGCAAGGAAAATGTGAGCACAGCATTCAGCATTCACCCTGGGAGACAGCAGACTTCTGGAGTGGCCATAGCTTTCTCTGTGTCGTATTTGTGGGCCTTGCAGCAATCTAAATGCACAGGAGAATTCCAGCCTGGGCTTCTGCTATCTCCAGAAAACTGGAGGTCGGACTTGAATGAGGATGACAAAGGAGTCTTGGGGTTTTGCTGAAAAAGGCTGGAGTTGTTCAACATTACTCACTGTCTGTACTGAGAGCTGTTTTGGTCCAGTCTGAACAGGAAGGAAATAACCCCAGAGACTACTCATCAGGTTCCACAGTGACAAGGAAAGGAAAATATATAATGTGCTTCAGGATCTAGCCAGAGTTAAAGCCTACGAATTAAGTAGAGGCAACTCAGGCAAAAAGACAAATCTACCAATTTTAGGTCAAAATATGAAGATCCTGCAGTCTTCGCAATCTAGAAACAAAATGATGCTGAATAGGCTTCAGGATTCGCATAATCGTTGATAAAAAAGTTGAATTGAGGGCCGTGCACGTGGCTCATGCCTGTAATCCCAGCACTTTGGGAGGCTGAGGTGGGTGGATCACGAGGTCAGGAGATTGAGATCATCCTGGCCAACATGATAAAACTCCGTCTCTACTAAAATACAAAAAATTGGCCGGGCATGGTGGCGTGCGCCTGTAGTCCCAGCTACTCAAGAGGCTGAGGCAGGGGAATCTCTTGAACCCCAGAGTCAGAGGTTGCAGTGAACCGAGACTGTGCCACTGCACTCCAGCCTGGCAAAAGAGTGAGACTCCATCTCAAAAAAATAAAGTTGAATTGAATACATATTTTCTGAACAATTATTAAACTTCTATGTAGGAGGGAAGGAGAAAGTAAGAAAAAGTGGAAAGACTGGGGAATATTTTATCATTTGGATATACCAGAGTACTTTTAATTATTTTTAACTGAACCATAGAACCACCGGAACTACCAAATCTACACTGACTGATTGGTGGAGATAATATATATACACACACATGCACGCACGCACACACACATCTGCAAATTTAGAGAATTTATATATAAATATATGCATTCATATTTATAATGTAAATAAAAAACAAATGTATGTATATATATATATATATATTTAAGTTGAAGGATATAACAAGGTTAGTCTATTAGCATATACCATAAAATAACATCCAAATAAAGACGGAAGGTGGGCCGGGTGCAGTGGCTCACGCCTGTAATCTTAGCGCTTTGGGAGGCTGAGGCAGGTGGGTCACCTGAGATCAGAAGTTTGAGACCAGCCTGGCCAACATGGCAAAACACTGTCTCTACTAAAAATACAAAAATTAGCTGGGCATGGTGGTGCACACCTGTAATCCCCTCTACTTGGGAAGCTGAGGCAGGGGAATTGCTTGAACCTGGGAGGGAGAGTTTGCAGTGAGCCAAGATTGCACCATTGCACTCCAGCCTGGGTGACAGAGCAAGACTCCCTCTCAAAAAAAAAAAAAAAAAAACAAAGTTGGCAGGTGGAAATAACTCCATAATTTGAGTTCAATTGCTTGTAAAATGTCTACCTCAATAGCAGTAGAAGCCCAATATGTAGATAAATCCTTTCTTTAAATCAGTTATAGTGCTGAATTCATCCCTACATCTACATACTCTACTTGTGAAATAGTTCCTATTGCAAGTAAATTCATATTCGAAATTTAGAGAATGGGCCAGGTGTGGTGGCTAACACCTGTAATCCCAGTCTTTTGGGAGGCTGAGGAGGGCAGATCACTTGAGGTCAGGAGTGTGAGACCAGCCTGGGCAACATGAGAAAACCCTGTCTCTACTAAAATACAAAAATTAGCCAGGTGTAGTGGTGGGGGCCTGTAATCCCAGCTACTTGGGAGGCTGAGGCAGAAGAATCGCTTGAACCCGGGAAGCAGAGGTTGCAGTGAGCTGAGATTTCACCACTGCACTCCAGCCTGGATGACAGAGTGAGACTGTCACAAAAACAAACAAAACAAAATTTAGAGAATGTTTTCAATTCCATTAAAAGAATACAAATAGTCTGTGACTCACTAACTTAAAACAAAGCATCAACACTGGAAAAATTCCAAAGGTATCTATTGTATTTTCAGACTCGACCTGTTTGAATCATCCATCCAACTCCACATGAACTAATTAGCAAAACTAAAGTTTCTAGGGTGGACAATGGTGTCCCTGAATAAAGTCCTTTTCATTCATCTGCTTGGAAGGATACCTAGCCTGATAGCCAACCCTTACCTTGCTCACCTGAGAGCAAAGCCTATCATCCCACAGCCCTGCCTGCTTACCCCTTGCAGAATCTCAATCTGAAGAGTTTACAACAAAAGGAAGACAAAAGAAAGCCACATTAGCTACTCAGGCTCTCCTTCTCACACGTGAATAGATAAATTACGACTGTTCTCTTCATTGGAAGAGATGAAGAGAACCAGCAACAAGAGAGACCAAGATAAATCATCAGAAACACTGAAATAATTTGGGAAACGAAGCAATTGTAATTAAAATACTCAAATGAAATTCATAACCAAGGATAAGTTTCTGTTAAAAAGGAGCAATCAGAAAACAGAAGAAACCATTAGAAATTATTTGTTATTGACATAAAAAACACACTAGAAGAATGGAAAAATCAAGGAAATTTCTCAGACTTTAGAACAAAAAGACAAAGAGATAAGAAGGCAGGGGCCAAGATATAAGTGAAGAGACAATTTAATGTTTTGTGTATTTTACCACAATATTTAAAAGCTAAAAGACCAATTCAGCATGAGTCTAACATTAGACAAATCAAATTTCAAGAAAGGACAGAGATAATGAAGAAGACAAAATTATCAAATAAATAATGAAAATATGTAAAGCCTCTTGTTCATAAATGTTCAGATTGAAAGGATCTACTAAATACCCAGTTCACAAATTTAAAAATACCTACTGATAGACACATTACTATGAAATTTCAGAGCACTAAACATATAGAGACTATCTCAAAATCTTTCAGAAAGTAAAACCAAGTCAGACACAAAAGAACAAGCCAGACCAGCATCTGATTTCTCATTAGTAACAGTGGGTGCTGAAAAAAGTGGACTTATACTTTCAAAAGTCTAAGGAAAAATAACATTCCACCAGTTGTGGTGGGATTATATCCTGAAATATTAATCATATGTTTCCTGTATGTTTCTTTCCCTCTTTACACCCCTAGGTGTAAAACAGATTTACAGATTTAAAGCTAAATAGAGGTGGGAAGACTATTTTTTTCCCCCCACTTGCACTCCTAGACTGTTTTTTTCTTCCATTAAGTTCTACTCAGATAGGAATAAGTCACCCACTTTGGAAGCAGTAACAGAGTCTATAAAATTAAAAGGGTGAGGTGTTCAGCCAAAGGATATGTCTGCATGCTTGCCGAGTTAGTTTTTCCACTCTAAAGACTACATAGGCTGGGCCGGGTGCGGTGGCTCAGACCTGTAATCCCAGTGCTTTGGTGAGGCTGAGGTAGGTGGATGATGAGGTCAGGAGATCGAGACCATCCTGGCTAACATGGTGAAACTCCGTCTCTACTAAAAATACAAAAAATTAGCCAGGCCTGGTGGAGGCCACCTGTAGTCCCAGCTTCTCGGGAGGCTGAGGCAGGAGAATGGCATGAACCTGGGAGGCAGAGCTTACAATGAGCCGAGATTGCGCCACTGCATTCCAGCCTGAGCGACAGAGCGAGACTGTCTCAAAAAAAAAAAAAAAAAAGACTACATAGGCTGGGGGCGGTGACTCACTTCTGTAATCTCAGCACTTTGGGAGGTCAAGGGAGCATATCACTTGAGGTCAGGAGTTTGAGACCAACCAGGCCAACATAGTGAAACCCTATCTCTACTAAAAATACAAAACTTAGCTGGGCATGTTGGCATATGCCTGTAATCCCAGTTCCTCAGGAGAATGAGGTGGGAAAATCACTTGAACCTGGGAGGCAGTTCAAGCTATGATGTTTTCTTTATTCCTGTCTCTAAGTGGTCTTGTTACTGGGGGTCTTTGTTCTTAGAGCTCCCAAGATGGTGGTGGGCGGCTCCCAAGATGGCACAAGCCTTTTGTTCTTTGACCTGGGGTTCTTGGTCTCACGGATTCTAAGGAATGGAACCTTGGGCCATGTGGTGAGTGTAATAGCTCTATTAGAAGCCGTGAGTCACGGAAGATAACGGTGGAACCCAGAGACAAGCATTCAGCTTGATTAGGATGAACCCTGGCACTTAGCCGTGCAGGAACAATGGCAGTCTTTAGCCTGATCTGGAGCCGCAATGGGTGCCTTGCTGGGTCAGGAGCGCAGCAGACACCCTGCCAGATCCGGAGGGGTGAAAGTCAACAGAGGGTCTGCAATAGCAGCAATCAGCAGTGACAGACGGCAAGAAAAAGCTCAGCCTGAGTCGCAACAAACATGGACCAGAAGGTGTGCAGTTGCAAGATTTAAGAGCGAAAACAGAGCTCCCATGCAACGAGGGGATCCAAAGGGGGCTGCCCACTCCAGGCTCGAATGCCTGGGGTTTATATCTCAATCATTGTCCTTCCCTCTGTGCTCTCAGGCGATATATGATTTGACTATTTCTTTACTTCCTGCTTTTAGCCTAATTTGTATTTTAGTGAGTCCTCTTTACTACCTGATCGGGTTGAGCTGAGTTACAAGCCCCTTGTTTAAAGGTGGGTGCGGTCACCTTCCCCAGCTAGGCTTAGGAATTCTTAGTTGGCCTAGGAAATCCAGCTAGTCCTGTCTCTCAGTCTCTCTCCCTTTTTCTTCCCTCTGCATTTTATCTAGTGTTTGTTTGTTTGTTTTTTGAGAGAGAGTCTCACTCTGTCGCCCAGGTTGGAATGCAGTGGCATGATCTTGGCTCACTGCAGTCTCTGCCTCCTGGGTTCAAGCAGTTCTCATGCCTCAGCCTTCTGAAGAGCTGGGATTACAGGTGTGCACCACCACACCCGGC
Organism: Piliocolobus tephrosceles; assembly: GCF_002776525.5. Lineage (NCBI taxonomy): Eukaryota > Metazoa > Chordata > Mammalia > Primates > Cercopithecidae > Piliocolobus > Piliocolobus tephrosceles. The sequence goes on from NC_045441.1 coordinate 99,568,988, forward strand.
TGATTTTTTGTGCTTTTAGTAGAAACAGGGTTTCACCATGTTGGCCCGGCTGGTCTCAAACTCCTGGCCTCAAGCCAGGCGTGAGCCACACCGCCTGGCCTAAAAAGGTGATATCGATGGAAAAGATGAAATAAGCTAACAGATGATATGATAGAAAGGATTTGTTGAAGCCAGGGCTTTAAGAAGAAAACAGAGGCCGGGCATGGTGGCTCATACTTGTAATCTCAGCACTTTGGGAGGCCAAGGCGGGCGGATCACAAGGTCAGGAGATCAAGACCAACCTGGCTAACACAGTGAAACCCCGGCGTTACTAAAAATATTAAAAATTTAGCCAGGTGTGGTGGCGGGTGCCTGTAGTCCCAGCTACTTGGGAGACTGAGGCAGAAGAATGGCGTGAACCCGGGAGGCGGAGCTTGCAGTAAGCCGAGATTGCGCCACTGCACTCCAGCCTGGGCAACAGAGCGAGACTCCATCTCAAAAAAAGAAGAAAACAGAGAAGAGTACATTTAGAAACTTTAAAATAAAACTCTACAAGAAAAGGAAATCCAAATATGTAGCAAGCTCAAATGCATAATTGTTTTAAGACATTTTTTAATTGTAAGAAAAGAAAATTCATTTGACTTTGAGGAAAAGAAATTGTCCTACTGATCCCGAGTGTATCATTTGGACCAGTAAAGAAGTAAAGTGTTTCTAGCATATAACTTGAGCCAGCATTTGCACAGGCCTAATAACACAAAAGCTGCTTTTTTGGCTTGCAAGGAAGACTAGACTGTGGTAGCAGAGCAGAATACAAATCGGTAATCTCAATCATGCAAAAAGGTAATTGACAAAAAAAAAAAAAAAGGCCATGGAAGAAGGAGGAAAGCTTGAAAAAAGAATGGGAGTACCAACATCTTTTTTTTAAGCTAAGACTCAATAGATAATGCTGAGAGTTGATGGCACAAGAAATAGAGGCATAAATAAATTATTCATACTCACAAAGGTAATCAGTGGAAAAGCTGAAAGAAAAATATAGCACAAGACAGACATCCAGCATTGAAAGGAGTAAAAGAGAGCATCAAATATGAGAACAGTTACAACAGAAATATTGTTCGAATGTTGATTTAGGCAGTTCAGGCTGCTATAACCAGCTACCACAGACCGGGTGCCTTAAACAACATTTATCTCTCAACAGTTTTGGAGGCTGGGAAGTACAAGATCAAGGTGCTCGTAGATCCCATATCTGGTGACATCCTTCTTCTGGATTTGAAGAGGGCCATCTTCTCATGGCGGAGAGAGAGGGGAAGCAAGCTCTCTCATGTCTCTTCTTGTAAGAGCACGAATCCCATCATGAGAGCTCCACCCCCACAACTTAATCACCTCCCAAAAGCCCCATCTCCAAACAGCATCCCACTGGGGATTAGGGTTTCAACATGTGAATTTTGGAAGAATACAAATATTTGGTCCACACCATTGACTATGGAAAATAGATTTGAGACTAGACAGAGGCGGGAAGGTTTTTTTTTTTTTTTTTTTTGAGACAGAGTCTCACTCTGTTGCCCAGGCTGGAGTGCAGTGGTACCATCTCAGCTCATTGCAACCTCCATCTCACGGGCTCAGGTGATTCTTCTGCCTCAGCCTCCCGCGTAGCTGGGACTACAGACGCCCACCATGGCAACCAGCTAATTTTTGTATTTTAGTAGAGACGGGGTTTCAACATGTTGGCCAGGCTGGTCACGAACTCCTGACCTCAGGTGATCTGCCCACCTCGGCCTCCCAAAGTGCTGGGATTATAGGCGTGAGCCACCATGCCTGGCTGAGCACGGCACTTTCATTTATGCCCTAGGTGTACTTATATCAGATGCTATGGACTGAATTTTGTCCCACTCACCCCACCACCAAATTCGTATGTTGAAGCTCTAATACTCACTTCCATGTGACTGTATTGGAGATAGAGCCTTTGGGAAGCAGGGGATGGATTAAGGTTAAATGAGGGCATAAGGGTAGAGCCCTGATCTGTTAGAACTGGTGCCCTTATAAGAAGAGGAAGAGACCAGAACTGTCTCTCTACCATGTGAGGACACAGCGAGATGGTGGGTGTCTGCAAGCCAGAAAGACAGCCCTCATCAGAACCTGACAATGTTGGCACCGTGATCTCAGACTTCTCAAAACTCTGAGAAAATTAATTTCTTCTGTTTAAGAAATACCCAGTCTATGATATTTTGTTATGGTGGCCAGAGCCAACCAATGCACCAGGTTCTACTGCCATGATTTAATATATCTATCTCACCTTCTAGATTCTAGACTCCTTGAGAACAAAGGCCCATATTAATATTAATAGAACTGCCATATAGCGAGGGCCTACTATGTCAGACACTGCACTAGGGCACTCATAACTATCTTGGGTGACAGAGTGAGACTCCGTCACACACACACACACAAAAATCCCTACAACTTCTTAATGTCAGAAGTATTATCTTCACTTTACAGGTAAGAAGCTAAGACCATAGAAGGAGACCTTTTTTTCTTACAGGTAAGGAAAAAAAATAAGGGTCATGGAAGGAGAAGGAAAGCTTTTAAAAAAATGGGGGCACCAACATCTTTTTATTAAACTGAGACTTAATAGGTAATGCTGAAAGTTGATGGCACAAGAAAGAGGTGTAAGTAAGAGGACAAATTATGTGATTTGTCTAAGTTCATTAAAATCCATTCACACCTGGCTCCACACCACCATACTACCCTCCTTATCATCTGTATTTTCTTGCCTCCTAGCAGTTCACACACAGCTGGTTTTCAGAATTTGTTTGTTAATTTTCTGAATAAGTGGAATCCCTATCTCAGGGAAAAGGAGGCTGTTTCTCTTTACAGTAATGAAATTCCTACACTAACATTTTTGAACACTCTTCACCTCCCACAATAATAAATTTTTAAATCCCTCTTTTAGACAGCCCAGCTACATAATTTGTGGAGCTCAGTGCAAAATGAAATTGCAGGACTTACTGTTCAAAAATTGTTAAGAATTTCAAGATGGCAGCAACAGAGTGTTAAACCAAGCCCAGGACCCTCACAGGCACAGGCTGTGTGCCCAAGAAGCCAGCCCTCCCCACCATGACATTTTCCTTCATGTCTTTTGAGGTCAACTCCCAGTCTCTAATCATTACATATGACACTGTTATTTCAGGTGAGATGAGAGACAGTGTGGCTGGGAGTACATCACACACCCATTTTTCCTTTGTTTCTTCGTTTCCTAGAAATGATTCATTAGCCAGATCAAGAACTAGCACTTGAGAGAGAATTCTCAACAGACACACAGAGTTGTGTTCCTAAACAACAAAAAGCATTCGTGGAATGTGCAAAGGAGGCTGAGTGCCTATGATCCAAGTTTTGCTCCAGAAAGGGAAAACACATAAAACTCCACATAAATGTATCATAAAATGAGGAGATATCGTGATCATAGGAGATTAAAACACTTGGCCCATTGCCTTGCAAACAAAGTAATCTTTGAATACATTCAAGAGTTAGCGCCAACATTGCCAACCCTAGTAGAATTGTTCCATAAGGAATGCTGCATTCTCAGCTATTGGCTGTGGAGCTTTAAACCAAGAATTACAAATCCAGTGCCCTTAGGAGGCAGACAGGTACTATGCATGAGTGAAGTCAGACACGTGGGGATGTGGGCAACTGGAGAGCACATCTGGCTCTCCAGGTGCAGCTCTTCCTCTAGTCCAGTCCACCTGATTCTTTTTTATTTTTCTTTTTGAGACAGCTTCTCGTTCTGTTGCCCAGGCCGGAGTACAGTGGGATGATCAAGTCATCCCCCCACCCCAGCCTCTCAAGTAGCTGGGACTACAGGCATGAACCACCACGCCCCACTAATTTTATTTTTTGTAGAGATGAGCTTTCACTATGTTGCCCAGACTGGTTTTGAACTCTTGGACTCAAGTGATCCACCCACCTTGGCCTCCCAAAGTGCTAGGGTTACATGCGTGAGCCACCATGCCCAGCACAGATTCATAGGAGTGTGGGCCCATGTGACTGGATCTTCTGAATTTTCAAGAAAATTTTTAAAATGAATATATCTCAAATGGCAAATGTTGGCAACTAATTTTAATAATGAACAAAATCTGTTCTGGTCAAATAAAAGTTGTCTGGGGGTTTGGTAATCGTCATGTGCCCTTAGTTTGATGCAGCCATAAAAAAGAATGAGTTCATGTCCTTTGCAGGGACATGGATGAAGCTGGAAACCATCATTCTCAGCAAACTATCACAAGGACAGAAAACCAAACACCATATGTTCTCACTCACAGGTGGGAATTAAACAATGAGAACACTTGGACGCAGGAAGGGGAACATCACACACCGGGGCCTGTTGTGGGGTGGGGGGAGGGGGGAGGGATAGCATTAGGAGATATACATAATGTAGATGACAAGTTAATGGATGTAGCAATAAAAAAAAAAATTTCTTACAACAGATACCCTAAATCATCTCTCTTAGATTTAAAGTTCCACATATCTCTAGGGCAGGGGCAAAAAAACAAAAAAACAAAAAAACAACAAAAAAAAAAATCCTCATTTTATCATACAGCTTCCTAAGAAAACTAAGTTTGGAGGCCGGGTGCGGTAGCTGACGCCTGTAATCCCAGTACTTTGAGAAGCTGAGGCGGGTGGATCACAAGGTCAGGAGTTTAAGACCAGCCTGGCCAACACAGTGAAACCCCGTCTCTACTAAAAATACAAAAATTAGCCAGGGGCAGTGGCACGCACCTGTAGTCCCAGCTACTCAGGAGACTGAGGCAGGAGAATCGTTTGAACCTGGGAAGTGGAGGTTGGGGTGAGCCAAGATCGCACCGCTGCCCTCCAGCCTGGACAACAGAGCGAGACTGTTTCAAAAAAAAAAAAAGAAAAATCAGTTTGGGACAAGAGCCCCACACACGAATTCATCACAAGAATGCTTGGGTGGCTAGGACATTTGAGTTGGGAAGGACAAAGATTCTAAGGCATTGGTTCTCAAATCCACCACTCCAGGAGACATTTTTGGTTGACATAAGTGGGAGGAGGATGAAAATGTTAGTGGCATCTCGTGGGGGAGAGGCTAGGGGTGCCGCTAAACATCCTACAATGCAGACAACAGTCCTCACAACAAATATCATCCAACCAAAATGGCAATAGTGCTGAGGTTGAGAAACCTAGCTCTAAGGCAATTATTTGTCTTCAGAATGTGGTCCTCAGGGCAAAGATTAATGCAGATCCTTGATACCCAACCCAGCCTACTGAATCATATACTCTGTAGGTAACACCAGATGTGTTGCATTTTAGAAAGCTTCCCAGGTGACGTAAATGCATGCTGAAATTTGAGAGCCATTGAACTGAAACACCAGAATCGAAGGAACTCATTTATATCTAGAGAACATCCATTGTGTGTTTAGCAAGGATGCATGTTCAATGATAACAGAGAGAACTTTTACTTTTAAGCTGCAAAATACTGCACAGCCAAAGCAATGGTATCAGAATAGTCCGCCCACAGTCACAGCCTGTTCCAAAAAGATAGGGGGAGTTAGAAAGAAGAAAAACTGTCATCACGTCTTTAGCCTCCGAGTACAGAAAGTCATGTCTTAGACTGCTGAAGGCATTTTTAAAAGTTTATCAACATGAAAAACAAAACAGCTATGAAAAAATCACAATTTTAAAGGCAACCTATATTCCTCAATGTTGGAAATCCAGGCATTTGTAATTAGCATATATAAAATTAAACAGAATAAATTATAGATATCCTTGCTATGACCTTCAGTACACCTCGTAGCAATTGGAAATTAGTTTAAGCTATATAAAGCCACCTGTTGTGCCAGTTTGTTTTGTTATATTTCATTAGCACAAAAAAATATATTTTAAAGGGAACACGGCCTGGAGCCCTCGCTGTTTTGTGGAGTGTATTAGAAGCTTCTTTTCTCCAGAACTGCTGTTACTCTTGTCTTTCCCTTTGCTGCGTGAAGTCACCACCAGAATGGGCAAACATTACTGATGGAAGTGTGTCTGACCCCTGGAAAGATCTGAATGCACAGTAGGCCGTTGTCCCTAGTGGACATAAATGGAAAACTCACCGCAGAAGCATAAGCTTAGATAAGTGAGATTTTTTTCCCAAAGCTGATGCAATAAGAATTTCCAGGCTGTAAACCCAGACAGAAGGTCTGAGAGATGTAGCTTCCTGGGTAGTAAAATCATAGCCTTGTGTGCATGCTAGCGTACGTTTTTTTCTGACTTGGAGCACAAAAGGCATCTTTGCAGGCCTGGCAAGGTCATGGAACTCCAGAAAGGCCTCCCTAAGATAAAAGGGAGGCAACGGGGAGCCTTTCCATGCTTCCGTGAACTTACCTTGTTTATAACCTTTTTACTGTTTTTTTGTTTTTGTTTTTTTGTCACTGCTTTAGGAGAAAGGCAAAGTAAAATCAGTTGCCTCTAGGACACATTGTCATGATTGCCTGTGGCCTGGCTCAGAGTGGGGAAAAGTTTGAGAAAGATTGCTTAACCTGGGAACTGTGGGTCACAGGGACCTCACTCTCAGAAGCAGCTTTATTCCCACATGTCCACAGAGGAACTAGAGCAATCAAAGGCCCCAGGCCAGAAGGGACAAACTTCAGGGCCTCTCCCTCTCCTCCCCTCCCCTCCCCTCCCAGCATCACCCTTACCGTGTCCTTGGTAATCACAAAGGGTCAGCCAGCCCTGTGTTAGTCCTTGGGACTAGCATATCCCTCATATCTTCCAAGGCTTTCTGCCTCCCTCCCTAAAGATAGAGATTGAGGGCTCATTCTGCCCAGCTATTTCAAATAGAGGAGGCTGATAGGCTAAAACTCACTAATGTGTAAAGAACGTAATGTGTTCCTTCCTTCCAGAAAGTGTTTACATTTTAGAAGATGTTAAGAAAGGCAATATTCAATCCAAAGCAATTAATCTCTAAAGGTTAATTTTTGGGGATTTTTTTTCTTCCAAATGAAGCAGATCTTAAACCTCTCCAATCATCTTGTGTAGTCAGGATGGGAACCATTGAGAGAGGGAGGGGAGGCTTGTCAGACCTCGCAAATGCAGGTCAGCTGCTGAGTGGCAAGTTCTTCTTTCAGATCCATCAAGAAATGGGGATGCCCTTGCCCTAACTTCTGCTGGAAAACAGAAAAGTTGGATAGCATTCTACCTGGAGCCTGTAGCATAAATTCCGTTATCTACAAAAACAACAATGGCAAATACCCAAAGAGAGTACACACTGAACTGAAAAAGCACTCAATTTCCATTGCCTTTGCAGGGAATGAGGGGAAGTAGGAGAGACTGTATCTCACTCAGCCTCTTGCTGAATCAACTGGCTCATCAGTAAAGCTGAACAGCCCCCACATAGATATCACAGATATCAGTGGTCTCATTAACTAATTGTACCTCTACTAATAATAACAATGGTTTTAAAGCAGGCTGTTACGTAAGGAAGAGGGATTTTTTTTGTTATAATATATATCAAGTCACAGGTCTGAGAAATGTAGCAAAGTCTTTTCAAAATCACAAAGAGAAGGGACATCAGAGAAAAAAGCTGATGTCCCTGCAGAGTGGAACTATGGCTGAAATGGTTCAGCCATGGTTCAGCCTCTCCTGCTCTACCTGGCATTTCCTGCCCTTCAGCTTGCGCAGTTCTAGCCAAGATAGGGAAAGGTAGGTTGAACATCCTTAACAGTTGTAGGGGCTCAAGAGAGAAGAATCTGGGGTGGCTGGGAGTAGTGGTGAGTCAATGACAAATTTTAATCTTGAGACCGATGACTCAAAAGAAAATTTAGCCAGGTGACATGGTTTGGATCTGTGTCCCCATCCAAATCTCATGTTGAATTGTAATCCCCAATGTTGGAAGTGGGACCTGGTGGGAGATGACTGGATCAAGAAGGAAGATTTCTCATGAATGGTTTAGCACCTTCCCCCTCGGTACTGTCCTCTCTGTAGTGAGTGAGTTCTCCTGATACCTGGTCATTTAAAAGTGGGTAGCACCTCCTCCCTAGCACTCTCTCTTGCTCCTGCTTTGGCCATGTGACACACCTGCTCCCCCTGCGCCTCCTGCCATGATTATAAGCTTCCTGAGGCCTCCCCAAAAGACAAGCAAAGGTTGGCACCATGCTTCCTATAAAGCCTGCAGAACCATGAGCCAATTAAACCTCTTTTCTTCCTCAATTACCCAGCCTCAGGTATTTCGTGTGTGTATGTGTGTGTGTGTGTGTTGTTGTTGTTGTTTGAGACAGAGTCTCGCTCTGTCGCCCAGGCTGGAGTGCAGTGGCGTGATCTTGGCCCACTGCAACCTCTGCCTCCCAAGTTCAAGCGATTCTCCTGCCTCAGCCTCCCAAGTAGCTGGAAATATAGGTGCATGCCACCATGCCTGGCCAATTTTTTGTATTTTTAGAAGAGACGAGGGTTCACCATGTTAGCCAGGATAGTCTCGATCTCCTGACCTCATGATCTGCCGGCCTCAGCCTCCCAAAATGAGGTATTTCTTCATGCAGTACAAGAACGGCCTAGTACACCATGAGATATAGAATGAGTGCTATGTCTGCCATTGAGTAAACAGGTATAGAAAAAGGACTATTTTAGAAATAAAGAGATGTAGAGCTGTGTCCCAGCTCTATCACTAATTTGCCACTCTCTGAATGGTAAGCTCTATGTGAGCAGGGATTTCTTTTGTCTCTTTTATCACTGCTATACACCCCGCACCGGAACAATGTGTGGCACATATTAGACACTCAATACATGTTTGCCAAATGAATATGTGAATGGTTGTAGTCTTGGACAAGACAAATGGCCCTTAGGGACTATTTGTTCATTGATTATTTTCCCACCTGCATCACAGCATGGCTGCTGTCTTGGAAAGAGTAAACCACTCATGAGTGGCAGGTGTGAAGAAGAGGCTGATGGAGTGAATGGTGATGAGGCACAGGAGGCAACTTGCAAGGTGTGACGCATGGACGGGGAAGGTGGGTAGCAGGTGGGCTGGGCAAAAGGTGAAAGATTGTGGAAGCTAACTATTAGCAGAGATATTCAGAAGCTGGAAGAAAAAAAGAGGGTTGTAAGCACAACAGCAGCAGCAGCTGGCCAATGGGAGTTTGTTTAAACAGAGCAGAAAAATTATTTAAGCCACACTATTTTCTTCTGGTTTCGGCCAAGGGAGTAATGAGGGTTAGCTGTCAGCTGCAAATGAAACCACTGAAGGAGAGAGACTGCAAAGGGAATATGAAGAATTAAGGCAGACCGGTAAAAAGAAAAAAAAAAAAAAAAAAGCAAGCTGATACTGGACGAGCCATTTTGCCTTCCATTTGAAAGAAGAAAAGAGGGACAGATAGCTCAAGTAACAGAAGACAATCTAATCCTCAAATTAGATGTCCTGGATTTTCCATGATTATCCCAATTCTGTGTGACTTTGTTATTTTCACCGAAGACATCTTAGCCTGGGTTCGCTCAGAAATAGAGCCTTTGGGCCAGGCACGATGGTTCACACCTGTAATCTCAGCACTTTCCAAGGCTGAGGCAGGCAGATCACCTGAGATCAGGAGTTTGAGACCAGCCTGGCCAACATGGTGAAACCATGTCTCTACTAAAAATACAAAACTTAGTTTGGTGGTGCATGCCTGTAATCCCAGCTACTCGGGAGGCTGAGACAGGAGAATCTCTTGAACCCAGGAGGCAGAGGTTGCAGTGAGCCGAGATTGTGCCACTGCAGTCCAGCCTGGGCAATAGAGCGAGACTCCATCTCAAAAGAAAAAAGAAAAAAAGGAGGCTTTGGAACTTGTGAGCAAGTCTTTTATTCAGAAATGTGATTCCAGAGCAGTAGTACAGGATAGTGGCAGGAAAATAGAGGAGGGCAAAGCGACACAAGCACGGGTAACTGAGCTGGCCTTTGCCAAGGGTGACTCGTGCTCCATCCTGCCTGGACCTCGCCAAGAGCTGATGAAATACACCTCTGAATTTTTTGTTTGTTTGTTTGTTTTGAGACACACGCTCTGTTGCCCATACTGTTTAATACCATACTGTTTAATGACTACATCTTTATAATATATTTTGAAATCAGAAAGTGTGATGCCTCCAGCTTTGTTCTTGCTCAAGATTGCTTTAGCTATTCATGATCTTCTGTGGTTCCATACAAATTTTAGGATTGTTTATTCTATTTCTGTGAAAAATGATATAGGAATTTTGATAGGGATATCATTGAACCTGTAGATTGCTTTGAGTAACAAATCATACACACAAAAAATACAAAAGTTGTTCGGGAATTCTTACTTGTTCACAGGAAAAACATTGGTTATTGACTGGTTACATTGGTGACCTATCAGGTAAGAGTTCTGTTTGGAACTCTATGTGCATAGCATGGACGTTGTAACCATATTGATTCTTTTAATCCGTGAACACAGGATATATTTTCATTTATTTGTGTCTTCTATAATTTGATATATCAACGTTTCATAGTTGTCCATGTAGGGATCTTACCCCTCTTTGGTTAAATTTATTCGTAAGTATGTATGTAAGTATATGTATAATATATCCAGGCTGGAATGCAATAGCATGATCTTGGCTCACTGCAGCCTCTGCGTCCTGGGTACAAGTGATTCTCATGCCTCAGCCTCCTGAATAGTTAGAGCATGGAGCACCATTCAGACCTGGCTCCTGTCTGATCTGCCATGTCTTCCCTCTAGGAAATACAATCTATCACAGAGTTCTCTCAAGGCAATGACTGGTTGCAGTCTTTGCAAGGATTTAATACAAAAGAGTAGTAGGACAAGCCAAAGCTAGTGTCTAGACTATTATCAATATGTAATACTTCCTCCTTTTGCACATTAAAACCACCCATACAGCTTTTAAAAATCCTGATGCCCGCCAAGTGTGGTGGTGCATGCCTGTAATCCCAGGGCTTTGAGAGGCCAAGGCAGGCGGATCATGAGATCAAGAGATAGAGACCATCCTGGCCAACATGGTGAAACCGCGTCTCTACTAAAAATACAGAAATTAGCCAGGCATGGTGGCGGGTGCCTGTAATCCTAGCTACTCGGGAGACTGAGGCAGGAGAATCACTTGAACCCGGGAGGCAGAGGTGGCAGTGAGCTGAGATCGTGCCACTGCACTCTAGCCTGGTGATAGAGCGAGACTCCATCTTAAAAAAAAAAAAAAAAAAAAAAAAATCCTGATGCCTAGGCTATAACTCAGACAATAAATCAGGGCAGCGATCTAAATTAGAAAATTAACTTTGATAGAATAATACTACCTAATTTACAGCCCTTACTAAAATTTCACCACGTCTTCTCTGTCCCTTTCCTGTCTGGGATCCCATCCTGGGTTATATGTATTTAGTTGTCCTGTCTCCCTCATCTTCTTCAGTCTGTAACTGTTGCTCAGTCTTTCTTCATCTTTCATGACCCTGACACTTCTGAAGAGTACTGGTCAATTATTTTGCAGACTGTTCTTCAATCTGGCTTTATCTGATGATTTCTCATGACTAGATTGAGGCTGTACATTTTTGTCAAGAACATCACAGAAGAGATGTTGTTCACTTCTTCAGGGCATCACAGCATGGTTATGTGACACTCATGGGTCTTTGTGGTGATGCTGACCTTGATCACTTCCAGGATGCGCCAGTGTAGAGTTATAATTTTCCCTCTTCATAATAAATAAATATCTTGTGGAGAGATTCTTTGAAATTATGCAAATATCCTGCTTCTCATTGGATTTTGTCCACTAATTCTAGCATTCATTAGCGGTTCTTTCTTGCAACAGTTATTACTATGGTGTTTGCCTAATGTTGAATTTTTATATTATTTACTCCATCTGCATTTATTAATTGGAAGTGTAATTTAAGGAAGAGCTGTGTGGCTTGCCTTTAAATAACAATGAAAATTTAACAGCCCTCCATAAAGGGCCTGGTTTGAGGCTTGAACTGGAGAGTAAGTGAGAAATAGAATTGTTGGCATGAAAATTAACAAAATTAAATAATTGCTGTGGTTTTTCATTAGGGATTGATAATTTCACTTGAGATAGGGAGCAGCTGGAGATGAGGCAGCACTAAACCACCAGAGTGAAATGTGTAGCCAGGGCCGGGTGTGGTGGCTCATGCCTGTAATCCCAGCACTTTAGGAGGCTGAGGCGGGCGGATCACTTGTGGTCAAGAATTCCAAACCAGCTGGCCAACATGGAGAAACCCTGTCTCTACTAAAACTACAAAACTTAGCTGGGTGTGATGGCAGGCACCTGTAACTCCACCAGCCTGGCCAAAACGGAGAAACCCTGTCTCTACTAAAACTACAAAAATTAGCTCGATGTGGTGGCAGGCACCTGTAATCCCAGCTACTCAGGAGGCTGAGACCAGAGAATCATTTGAGCCCAGGAGGCGGAGGCTGCAGTGAACTGAGATCACACCACTGTACTCCAGCCTGGGTGACAAGAGTGAGACTCCATCTCAAAAAAAAAAAAAAAAAAAAAGTGTAGTCAGGAAGTCTTTTGGATATGAAACATAGCAGAGAAGTGTCTTCTGTATTTAAAAAAAAAAGTTGGCAAGATATAAGGGGGCTGGTATGTAACATTCCTGTCAAAAAGAAACACATTCATGCAAATGACTCAAGATTAAGATCTGAAGAAAATAAAGACATAAGGGAACCAGCTGCAGAACAAAGTAAAAACTGAGCTGGATACATCTGCTCAAAGGAAAACATGGAAGTTGATTGAGTTGATTATAAGGGAGAGGGACACTGGAGGGATGTTGAGGAGAAATGAGGAAATAAAGATTTTGGGTCACAGTTGGTCAATACAACCAAGGAAACCAGGAATATTAGCTAGAGATGGAAAACCCCTGAACCAAGACAAGAAGAGAGACAGGTCCCACAGAGGAGTCTGGCAGTCCCAATTCAGACCAAGGCTTTCGTCACGCAGGAGCCTGGAAAGAAAGGAGTCCAAGGGCAGGAAGGAAAGGGAAAAGAACAAATTTAGTTTATAAGGGGCATATTAGTCACGATTCTTTCAGTTACAATGACAATAACTCAACTCAAACTACCTAAAGCACCAAAAGAAACTCTTCCTGCTTCCAAACTGCGAAGTTCTTTGTAAGAGCAGGCTGAGGGTTGCCAGTCCCCAAAGCTCAAGAGTCATAAGGCCTCTCCCTCTCCTTCCCACCCTATCCCACAACCTCTCCGTTCTTTTGTGTTTTGGCCTTACTGCTTCCCATCTCAGATGGGCTTCCTCTTTGCATACAGGGAAGATGACTGCCTTTACTTTCATTATCTCAGCTTAGCAGCCCTGGCAGGAAGAATGATTATTTTAGGCCAGCATCTGCCTGTCACCTTCAAATAATTCTGATTGGCCCTCCTTGGATTCCAGGCCCACACTTTGAAACAGTCACTGCTACTAAAAGAATGAAGAACCACAGGATTGTCCCTGCTTGGGTCAGATGCCCATCTCTGTGCCCTGGGACCTGAGTGGGACCAGGACTAACGAAACCATGTAGAATGGTACTTCCCCAGAGTAAGGAAATGTGTTACTGTGTCCGGAATTGGTGGGTTCTTGGTCTCACTGACTTCAAGAATGAAGCTGCGGACCCTCGCGGTGAGTGTTACAGTTCTTAAAGATGGTGTGTCCGGAGTTTCTTCTTTCAGACGTTCAGATGTGTCTGGAGCTTCTTCCTTCTGGTGGGTTCGTGGTCTTGCTGTCAGGAGTGAAGCTGCAGACCTTTGTGGTGAGTGTTACAGCTCTTAAAGGCAGCGCGTCTGCAGTTGTTCGTTCTTCCGGGAGGGTTCGTGGTCTCACTGGCTTCAGGAGTGAAGCTGCAGACCTTCGTGGTGAGTGTTACAGCTCATAACAGCAGGGTGGACCTAAAGAGTGAGCAGCAACAAGATTTATTGCAAAGAGCAAAAGAACTAGGCTCCCACAGTACAAAAGGCGATCCTAGGGGGTTGCCACTGCTGATTCGGGCAGCCTACTTTTATTCCCTTATCTGGCACCACCCACATCCTGCTGATTGGTCCATTTTACAGAGAGCTTATTGGTCCACTTTACAGAGAGCTGATTGGTCTGATTTGATAGAGTGCTGATGGGTACGTTTACAATCATTGAGCTAGACACAGAGTCATAGAGTGTTAGTTAGCTAGATACAGAGTTAGCTAGATACAGAGTACCAACTGGTGCCTTTGCAAACCTTGAGCTAGACACAGAGTACTGATTGGTGTATTTACAAACCTTGAGCTACACACAGAGTGCTGATTGGTGCATTTACAATCCTTGACCTAGACACAGAGTCACAAAGTGCTAGTCCTCCAAGTCTCCACTAGGTTAGCTAGATACAGAGTACCAACTGGTGTATTCAGAAACCCTGAGCTAGACACAGAGTGCTGATTGGTGTATTTACAAACCCTGAGCTAGACACAGAGCGGTGATTGGTGCACACACGATCCTCTGGCTACATATAAAAGTTCTCCAAGTCCTCATCCAGTTAAGGAGCCCAGCTGACTTCACCCAGAGGATCCTGCACCAGGGGTGCAGGTGGAGCTGCCCGCCAGTCCTGAGCCGCGCCTGCACTCTTCAGCCTTTGGGCTGTCCATTGGACCGGGCGCCACGCAGCAGGGAGTGGCGCCCGTCGGGGAGGCTCAGGCCGCATGGTAGCCCACCGCAGGGGCAGGAGCTCAGACACGGAGGGCTGCAGGTCCCCAGCCCTGCCCTGACAAGAGACATTCAAACCCGGCACTGCTGGGGGACCCGGCACAACCGCCACAGCTGCAAGCCCCTCACTGCCCTGGGCCAGTGCTGCCCGCCGGCCGCTCAGTGTGCAGGGCCCGCCAAGCCCACGCCCGCGGGAACTCACACTGGTCCGCCAGCACAGTGCACAGCCCCAGTTCCTGCCGGTGCCTCTCCCTCCACACCTCCCAGCAAGCAGAGGGCGGGGGCTCCGGCCTCAGCCAGCCCAGAGAGTGGCTCCCACGGTGTGGCAGGCTGAAGGGCCCCTCAAGCGCCAGCCAGAGTGGACGCTGAGGCCGAGGAGGCGCTGAGAGTGAGGGCTGCTAGCACTTTGTCACCTATCATTATTACCAGAACAAGGGAGGGTAGGCATGCTATGCACACCAACAGATGCTCACTATTGAAGACTCCTACGAAGAATTTCTGGAAATAATAATAATCAATTTTTCTTTATTTCTTTTTATTTTTTTGGGATGGAGCCTCGCTCTGTTGCTCAGGTGGGAGTGCAGTAGCATGATCTCGGCTCACTGCAAGTTCTACCTCCTGGGTTCACGCCATTCTCCTGCCTCAGCCTCACGAGTAGGTGGGACTACAGGCACCCGCCGTGACACCCAGCTAATTTTTTTGTATTTTTAGTAGAGACGGGGTTTCACCGTGTTAGCCAGGGTGGTCTCGATTTCCTGACCTCGTGATCCACCCGCCTTGGCCTCCCAAAGTGCTGGGATTACAGGCATGAGCAACCACGTCTGGCCATAGTAGTCAGTTTTTCTGTGATAATAGCTAACACTCATTGAGTGCTTACTATGTCATAGGCACTGTCCTAAGCCCTTTACATGTATTAAATAATTTAAACCTCACAACAATCCTAGATACTATTATTATCATCATTGTATTACCAAAATGTCAAGGGTTCTCTCTGGGTCCTGAGACTTGCTGCATAGAAAGCCAATCACTGAAACAATGAATATTGCCAGGGAAGAAGGCTTGAATCAGGTGCTATAGCTGAGGAGATTGGAGATCAGTCTCAAATCCATCTCCCTGGCCTACTAAAATTAGGGGAGTATATAGCAGGGAAGAAATGTAACCAAATGTGGGAAAACAGGAATTAGGGAGGGGTAAGAAAGAGGAGTTGGTCAACAGAAGGCAGTTGATTAGCTAGGGCCTAACTGTTAGTCAATCATGACCGTGAAGGGTCTGGCCTGTCTCATTGTCTGGGTGTGGTGACCTAGTAAGTTTCAGTTCCTTGATACTATCTGGGAAGCCTGACTTGGTTTTCTGAGAAAGGAACTCAGGTAAGACAAATGTAACTTTCTGAAGTTTCAAAGCTGAGAGGGTCAACTTCTATGTTTGTTCAGAAGAAACCATAAACATGCCTGTAATTCGAGAACTCTAGGAGGCTGAGGCAGGTGGATTGCTTGAGCCTGAGCAAGATGGTGAAATGCTGTCATTACAAAAAAATACAAAAAACTAACCAGGTGTGGTTGCGCAAGCCTGTAGTCCCAGCTACATGGGAGGCTGAGGTGGGAGGATCACCTGAACCCAGGTGGTTGAGGCTACAGTGAGCTGTGATCACATTACTGCATTCAAGCCTGGGCAACAGAGTGAGACCCTGTCAAAAAAAAAAAAAAAAAAGAAAAAGAAAAGAAAAGAAGAAAGCAAGAGAAAGAAGAAAAGAAAAAGGAAAAAGGACCATAAACATTGGCTCTATGGAACAACTGGACCAGTTTCAGTCATATAGAGGAGAAGGCCGACACAGATAGGTTAAGTCTTGTGCCCATAGGCCCCAGAAAATAAGCAGAAGAGGA
This sequence comes from Piliocolobus tephrosceles, assembly GCF_002776525.5. Classification (NCBI taxonomy): domain Eukaryota; kingdom Metazoa; phylum Chordata; class Mammalia; order Primates; family Cercopithecidae; genus Piliocolobus; species Piliocolobus tephrosceles. The sequence goes on from NC_045441.1 coordinate 99,585,490, forward strand.
AGAATTCAATCCAGGCAGTCTGAATGGAGAGCCTGTGCCCTCAACCCCTGACACCAGATCTGAGACAGGTAGACACGTGAGAAATAAAGTCAAATGGAAAAGAAGAGAGAGTCAAGGAAGCCACAAAGGAGAAACAGTTAAATATCCACAAACGGGGTGTAAAATCTTCTCAACTTGGGATATCATAGCACTTAGAGGCACCTAGAACTTACATGGCTAAAAACACTGCTTGGAGAAGTCTGAAGGTAAGTTACTAAAAAGGAAAGAAGAGTGGAAAACTTGAGACGGCCATTCTGATGTGTCCATGGGGATGTCAAATGAAGCTATTGAGCTGTTGTTCAGTGGTAGAGTAGGGAAGAATTTACAAGATGTTATTGCACTAGAAATAACAATAAGTAGACCTTCAGCCATATTTTTCCTTGGATTTACCTCACCTTAAATTAATTGCAATAGGCCAAGAATGGAACAAAAACACACTAAACCAGAGCACCCTATGACATGCGTAGGTGGCTTGGGTGACATGTATATCTTTATAATCAACCTGAGAGCATGAGACGAGGGAATGATGTCTATCTAAAGCTTTTACAGACAGTTACAATGGTGAAGATAGGCCAAGCATTACCATGCTTCTAGGAAATTGGCTGCTTGAAGACTGCTTCAGAAAGTACAATTCAGGGCCAGGTGCAGTGGCTCATGCCTGTAATCCCAGCACTTTGGGAGGCTGAGTCAGGCAGATCACCTGAGGTCAGGAGTTCGAGACCAGCCTGGCCAACATGGTGAAACCCTGTCTCTACTAAAAATACAAAAAAAAACTGGCCAGGCGTGAGGGCGGGTGCCTGTAGTTCCAGCTACTCGGGAGGCTGAGGCAGGAGAAACGCTTGAACCCGGGAGGCAGAGGTTGCAGTGAGCTGAGATTGCACCACTGAACTCTGGCCTGGGGGACAGAGCGAGACTCCATTTCAAAAGTAAAAAAAAAAAAGTACAATTCAGAAGAGTCAGCCCAGGAGCCTGTCAGCTGGGTAGCAGTGGCCCCAGGAGGTTCTGCCCCAGCTGTCATTCTCTGGACACTGCTCTCTGCCTTTACCACCAGTGGCTTAGAGCCCCATTACTCTTTGCCCCTAGTAGTATGTTGCAAGATAACTCAGACATACACGTGCCCTCCATCTCTCCATGCTGTTTCCACAGTTTTGAACTTGCACCCAATTTGCCCTTGCATTTGTCATCCGTAATTTCCCTTGGTATTTTCTCTGTCTCCTCTAGCCCCGAGGCCTCTTTGACCTCCTCATGGGCCATTACATTTTCTACAAAGGCCCAGAGGAATGTTTGGGTAGGCACACTACATTCTGCCAAGCATACAGCTCTTCACTTTAGCAATTTGCCCTGAGAAAGACCTTTAAACTTTCATTCAGTCCAGTCTTTTACCCTTTTCTTTTCTGAATATAGACGTTAAGCCTGAGACTGAGCATAACCTGTCCCTTTTCTCAACCTATTTCATTATAAATGAAGAATGTCCTATTTTATGACATCTGGAGGCATTTCTCATATTCAGCTATGTTCAGCAACCCTCAGAGAAAATTCCATTATATTCTCTTCTAATTCCGTATGTTAAAGTGTGTCTGCTATTTATTGAAGCAGAGATTTCTGGCTGCATTCCAATATCTTTTCTCCCCCTCTTTTATAGCGATAGAACATTTTTTTGGTAGACAGTTGCATGGAGGTTCGGTATAAAGACTGCATTGTTAGCTAGGTGCAGTGGTGAACACTTGTAGTCCCAGCTACTCAGGAGGCTGAGAAGGGAGGATTGCTTAAGCCCAGGAGTTCAAGCCCAGCCTGAGTAACATAGCAAGATCCCATGTCCAAAAACAAAACAAAAAAAAAGATTGCATTGTTCGGCCTCCCTTACAGTTAAGTGTGGCCACGTCACTAAGAGCTGGTCAATTGCAGGTGATGGGAAGTAAAATGTTTAACTTCTGGGATGTGTCATAATGAAAGGGGCATTCCCATCATGCCACCATTTTCTTTCTTTTTTTTTTTTTTTTTTTTGATACAGAGTCTCACTCTGTCACCAGGCTGGAGTGCAGTGGCATGATCTTGGCTCACTGCAACCTCCACCTCCTGGGTTCAAGCGATTCTCCTGCCTCAGCCTCCTGAGTAGCTGGGATTACAGGCATGTGCCACCATGCCTAATTTTTGTATTTTTAGTAGAGATGGGGTTTCACTATGTTGGTCAGGCTGGTCTCGAACTCCTGACCTCGTGATCTGCCCACCTTGGCCTCCCAAAGTGCTGGGATTACAGGCGTGAGCCACCGTGCCCCGCCTCATGCCTCCATTTTCTATCCTGCTCCTTGGAACATGGAGATAGATATGATGGTGCACCATATTGGACCATGCAGGTAAGGGCAATATGTTAAGTATTATAGAATAAGAAGAAGACACTTGGATCCCTGAATGACTTCATGAAATAAAACCTCCACACCATCTCTCTTATCATCTACTTCTTACTGTAACATAAGAAAGAAAGAAATTTTCATCTTATTTAAAACAGTTATTTGGAGTATCTATTACATGTAGCAGAACCTATATTATACATACATTTTTATTTCTGCACCTGAGTTTTATATTTATTTATTATTATTATTATTATTATTATTATTATTATTATTATTATTATTCTTGAGACAGACTCTCACTCTGTTGCCTACGCTGAAGTGCAGTGGCGCTGCTGCAGGATAATTAAGGAAGCAGAGAGACCGAAGGGTTGAGGAGGAATTATTTAATTATTTAGGTGCACCGACCCAGTTGCATTAACATCCAAAGGACTGAGCTCTGAACAAAGAGTCAAGCTACCTTTTAAGCATTTCGTGGGGTGGAGGGAGATCTGTGCAGGGGGAAGCATATTACAGAAGCGAGAAACAAAGACAGTTATTGAATTAAGACATGCATTACATTATTTCTTACTTTTTAAGGAACAATATGTTTTATGACTTGAGATTGTCTGTCTAGTGACCTTGCAGCTGCACAGCTAGAGAAACAGAGTCGTCACAATGCCTGGGAAATGGAGAGATAAGGCTCACTAGCCACAGAAAAACAGGCAGTTAATTTTAAAGGACCCCAACTCTTTCTCTTCATCAAGGGGAATTGGGTTTTCTTACATACAACTGAGTTTTTGCTTACACATTCTTTAATTTCTTTTAATTCCTGTTTCAGTGCCATCTCAGCTCACTGCAATGTCTACCTCCCAGGTTCAAATGATTTTTAGTAGAGTCAGGGTTTCACCATTTGGCCAGGCTGGTCTTGAACTCCTGACCTCAAGTGATCTGCCCAACTTGGCCTCCCAAAGTGTTGGGATTACAGGCACGAGCCACTGCGCCCGACCCTGAATTTTCTCTTAAGGCCAAATCACATCTATTATTTTGACTCTCTCAAAATAAATCTCTAATTTTTGTTGTCCTTGTGACTTTGCAGTAAACTATCCAGATACCCTCTATTTTTCTTTTTGGGTGAACCCAACCCCTCACAATTACAAATTATGATAAAACAATAAGCTTCTAAACTATGTGCTCTACCCTTTTTCTTTCTTTCCTTCCTTCCTTTTCTTTCCTTCTTTTCTTCCTGTGTGCAACAAATAGTTACCATGCTCCTACTGGATATCAGGCCCTAGGCTGGATATTTTGAGAGGATACTAAGGTATCAATCAGAGTTTTAGTTCACAGAGGCCTACTCTGGTTTACCTGAAAGAAATAGATCATTGGCCGGGCATAGTGGCTCAGGCTTGTAACCTAGCACTTTGGGAGGCTGAGATGGGCGGATCACGAGGTCAGGAGATGAAGACCATCCTGGCTAACGCGGTGAAACCCCGTCTGTACTAAAAATACAAAAAATTAGCAGGGCATGGTGGCAGTCACCTGTAGTCCCAGATACTTGAGAGGCTGAGGCAGGAGAATGGCATGAACCCGGGAGGCAGAGCTTGCAGTGAGCCGAGATCGCGCCACTGCACTCCAGCCTGGGTGACGAGTGAGACTCCATCTCAAAAAAAAAAAAAAAAAAAGAAAAGAAACAGATCTTTAAAAGAGAGCACTGGGTATCAGAATCACCAGAATGACTGGACAATTAAGATCAAGGTTATGCAACCAGCAAAACTGTTTAAAATCATACTGCAGAACTGGCTTACAGAGGACACCTCTTGACGAGTACCAAACATTGGACACCTGTACTGCTAACACCACTGGCCCTCAGCACTTGGGGCAGCCACCAGTATTACCACCTCTACTGCCCCACTACCAGAGAGCTTTCCTCACCATCCCCATTGGTGTCCCCAGCTCCCAATCCAAGGTCTGGGCAGGCACATCTGGTTGTGGTGTCTATATCATGTACCCAAGACACAGCTGTAATGGAAGCTAAGAAGGAATGTATCTTGAATTTTCAGCTTGTCAAATATTAGCAACCTGTATGTACATCACAGTAAAGCACACAGTGAAGATTTCTGTACAAAGTAAAGAATTCTTGTTTGCAGATATAAGAAGGAAGTTCAGAAGCTGGGCTACAAAAACTGAAACAAACATTCACTATTTCTATCCTGACAGACTTAATGTATTCCCCACATATCTAATGGATTATTAAATTTTAATGCATAAAGAAGCACATGTTTTTCAGTTCTGTGCCTTTCTAGGAGGTGAAACTCTAAATAAATAGAGATGTTTGCTTCTTCACTTGTAGAATAATATAATGACTTTTAGGAAAAGCTATCTCTTCTCTTCCCACCTCTGGACTGGTAGAGATGATCCTCGGTATGCCAGATGTGGTAGAAATTTGTAGGGAATTTGAAGGGGCCTTTTCCTATGTTTAGGGGAGTTCCCTATTGTATAGGTCTTTGTGGAAGAGTCCAATCCTTAATTTCAACATCCCTGGAAATTTGGGCCTCGGTGCAAAATCAGCTACTCCTTCCCAGAACTTTAAATCTAGAAAAAAAATGAAGCAAAGCAGCTGCGATGCTCAAGAATTCATCTGTGCCTTATGAAGCCAACAGGGACATCCAGCATTTACTGACAATAACAGGCGTGTCCCATCTTCTGTTCTGTGGCATAATTTGGGCTCTTATTCTCACCTGAGTCTTGAGCCTGGCTTTCCCGGAAATTCTGTGACTTGTCCAAGTTCCTTTCAATAAATTGCTTTTTTGCTTAAATTAGAATTTTTCTTGTTTGCAACTAAGAATGCTGACCCACAGATAAGAGCTACCACTGAATTAAACTGTAGATGGTTTTTCATTTACAATCGTTTCACCTTAATAACATATAAACCACTAAAAACTACTGAACGTTTTTCAGCCCTGACTATCATATTCATTTGGTTTTTCTTCATCGTCATACTACTTAAAGACAAGACTAGAAGGAACTCTGGGCTCTATCTGGGCCACTTCCCTCAATGTGGGAAATTGACACTCGAAGAGGTGATTTCTCATTCCAGCAAATGAATCTCATTTCTGAGGATGATTTCTGATAACTTCTCCTACTAAATCTAAACCATTCCAAACTGAGGGCCTATCTCTTCTCATGCTGAAAATTTATTCTGGAAATGTTATAAGTTATCTTTCTATTCCACTATGCAAACCACCAAAAGAAGTAAGAATACTGGGTCTAAAACCAATTCTATGCAAAAATCACTAGTTTTGTTTGTTATTCCACCCAGGTTTGGCATCTGTTTATCCATTTACTTAATCAAATCCATATTTTCTGAATTTGTTAATGAGCATGTTGATGGGAAGGAAGAAATCAAAAGACTTAAGGAGGCATCTGGTATGAGAGAAGGAAGTAGCTCACAGTTCCTTCACAAGCTGGTGCTAAAAATGTTTAAAAATCTCATGAACCAACATTCCTTACAGCCCCTCCCCACGTCCCCAATATCACTAATGCACATGAATGGAGAATACCCTTCTGAGTGCAAACACATGCCCTGGTGTGTGGATTCAAACAAAAAATTCCTCCCTCAACCCTCAGCCCCCCACATAGCCTTTGGTTTCACTTATACGACAGTGACTGCTGGGAGGGATTGCATGCCAAGTGTACTGGAGATTTGTAGGGTATCTGAAGGGCCTCTTTCCTATGTTTATGATATTCCCCCTCATATAGATCTTAGTGGAAGAGCCTGATCCTTGATTTACTATCCCTGGAAGTTTTGGCTCATGTGTATAACTCAATCTTGGCCAATCAGATGCTCCTGCCCAAGATTTTAAATCCAGAATGAATGAAGCAAAAAAGCTGGAATGGTCAAGCAGCATGGGAGACCACAGCTTATAAGTGCCCCTCAGGGCATTCCTATTCGTATGTGTTAAAAACACACATGGTTTTTGAGTTCACCTAAAATTATTTCCAGTTCCTTGGCAAATATGTTAGTCACCCTGACATTTTTCTTTTCTTTTTTTTTTTTTTTGAGATGGAGTCTCGCTCTGTCGCCCAGGCTGGAGTGCAGTGGCACGATCTCAGCTCACTGCAAGCTCCGCCTCCCAGGCTCATGCCATTCTCCTGCCTCAGCCTCCCCAGTAGCTGGGACTACAGGTGCCCACCACCATGCCCAGCTAATTTTTATTTTTTATTTTTTATAGAATGGGGTTTCACTGCATTAGCCAGGATGGGTCTGTATCTCCTGACCTTGTGATCTGCCTGCCTCAGCCTCCCAAAGTGCTGGGATTACAGGCATGAGCCACCATGCCCGGCCAACCTGAAATATTTTTAACTGGACAAATACATTGAGTTTTCCTCTCTTTCTTTCTTTCTCTCTCTCTCTCTTTCCTTCCTTCCTTCCTTCCTTCCTTCCTTCCTTCCTTCCTTCCTTCCTTCCTTCCTTCCTTCTCTTTCTCTTACTTTCTTGAGACAGGGTCTCACTCTGCAGTGGTATGATCACAGCTCATTGCAACCTCAACCTCCTGGGTTCAAACGATCCTCCCACCTCAGCCTCCAAGGTAGCTGGGACCACAGACATGCACGACTGTGCTCAGCTAACTTTTAAATTTTTTTTTAGAGATGGGGTCTCAGTATGTTGCCCAGGCTTCCTCTCTTTCTTGAGCTGCTCTAGGATACGTCTTCTCCATAAAGTTATTTCAATTTGTTAATGATTTCCTGCTTCCTTGTACTTCCATATCACTGACATGAAGCTGTCATGACAAAGTTGATACTCATATCCCCAATGTATACAGCTCTTCTATGTTATTTAGGATTAGGTTCAACTGTAAGAAACAGAAATTCCCCAAATAACAATGGCTTAGACCAAAGAGTAAATTTGTTTCCTTCTCACATTTTTAAATGGAGTCCAGAGGCAGCTGCCCAAGTCGGGTATGGCACCTCCATGATCGTCAAGACTGGGGCTCCATCTGTATTACTACTCCTCCACCTTAGCATGCTCCCTCAGGTTTCAGAATGGCTGCTTGAGTGCCAGTGATCACATCTGCATGGCATTCAGCAGAAGAGATAAAGAGCTCTTTCTTTAAGGATACTTCACTTTAAGTTTTTTGACATCCTTGAGTCATAAGGGACATCTTTAAAAGTTACACAGTACTCCTCCTTACATGTCATTGGACAAGGCATGGTCAAACCTCATCAGTAAAATGGAGACTGTGACACCTACCTCATAGTGTTATTATACAGATTAAATGAGATTTTAAAAAATGTATGGCAGATTAAAGTCAACTACAAATTCTTTGAAGTCCCTCCCATTGAGAGGTGAGGACTGTGTCCGTTCCTCCTTGACTCCGGATGAATTCAATGACTGCTTTGACTAGTAGACTACAGCAGAAGTGATGCTGTGGTCCCTGCTCAACACTGCTAATGCTGGAGGATAACCCAGTCACCCTTTGTTGAGTGACTTTCTGAGGCTTAGTATTACAACACAAGTTTGAATTATTCTTCCTTTCTTGTAATTTCTTAGACTGAGTTAGAAAAATATCCATATTTATACTCGATTTCCACTCTTGGAACACTTGCTTTTGGAAGCCAGCTGCCATCTAAGAAGTATGACTACCCTGAAACCGCCATGCTGTGAGGAACCCGAGCCATGTAGAGATTGTGGCCAAGAAGCACTGAGGTGCCAAACGTGTGAGTGAAGAAACCATCTTGGAACTCCATCATCTAGCAGCTGTCTTAGTGGATACTGTGCAGATCCTAGACAAATTGCCCAGCTAAGATCTTTCCAAATTCCTGACCCACCAAATCATGAGCAAAATAAAATGGTTGTTTGAAGTCACTGAGTTTGGGGCCAGTTTGTTCTGCAGCAATAGGTGATGGAACATTATACGAAGTGTGTGGTGGGCACCCAGATATGGCACTGGCCTGGACTCGGGGTTAGCAGGAGCACTCCCATGAATCTTGGGGAGCTCTGCAGCAGGCAGATGCCTCCTGTGAAAAACAATGGACATTAATTTGGAAACACATCTATTAGCTATCAAAATTTTACATTGTAATTATTTTCATAAAAGCAATTTGATTTAATCGGCTTCCTTTATAACATTGTGTATTTTACTTTATCCAGTTGAAAACCTCATACTGAGATAGGGTCCATAGACTTCACTAAACTTCCAAGAAAATTCATAACAAAAGAAAGGAATCAGAAAAAAAAAAAAAAAAAGAAAGAAATTAGGAATCCCTGCTGGGAATGTCGGAGCCACCAGATGAAAGGAACCTGGATCCCTGGATAATTGCATAAAGCAGGGTCCCCTCCCTACAATGCTCCCCACCTACTTATAGTGGACTGTGATAGGAGTTTATAATATACTTTTATTCTATTAAATCACTGAGATTTTGGAGTTATTTAGCCTACTCTTCCTAGTGCAGTGTGTCTAATTATAGAAGAATACATTTATACCCACCCAAAAAAGCCTACCAAAAAGCAGAATATGAGAACAGAAGTTTAGCTGTGTTCATATAAAAAGACAAGAGTGGCTCTGGAGGACAGACTGTAACCTGTCTCATAGACGACCACAGCCTGGGGCTGTGCTGCTCCAGAGTCCCTCCTGGCCCTAGCTGCTCTCTCTCCCCTGACGCGGTCTCTTGGGCTCCTGATCTGTTCCTTGCAGCTGACCCTTTGCCTCTTCTAGGCATCTTCTAGGTTCTCTGAAGGCTACTGCTGCTCAGTGTTGAGCCCTCACTGCCTTCAAGCACTGGCATCTGCCCCTCTTTGGCTCTGGTTGGTCTCCTTGGCTTCACCCTGAGCCTCATTCTTGGCCATGGCCAAGAGTTCCTGGTCTGGCTCCCATCCAGCACCCAGTGACCCTGCCCAACATCACCTGATGCTCAAGCATAACCCAGTCACCTTTGGTTGAATGACCTTCTGAGGGTTAGTACAATGCTAGTTTGAATTATTTTTCATTTCCCTTAATTTCTTTGAGCAGATTAAGTTAGAAAAACATTCATATGTAGGCCGGGTGTGGTGGCTCACGCCTGTAATCCCAGCACTTTGGTAGGCCGAGGCGGGCGGATCATGAGGTCAGGAGATCAAGACCATCCTGGCTAACATGGTGAAACCCCATCTCTACTAAAAATACAAAAAAAAAAATTAGCCAGACGTGGTGGTGGGCACCTGTAGTCCCAGCTACTCGGGAGGGTGAGGCAGAAGAATGATGTGAACCCAGGAGGCGGAGCTTGCAGTGAGCCTAGATGGCTCCACTGCACTCCAGCCTGGGCAACAGTGTGAGACTCCATCTCAAAAAAAAGAAAAAAGGAAAAATATCCATATATATACTCTCATCTATGCATGTTATCTATCATATATCACATGAAAGGAAAAACTACTAATATTTTAGATACTATAAATATGTAAATATTATAAACGTAGTATCATATATAACTGATACTCTAAATACAGTAAGATAGCCAATGTGTTAAACACTTTTTCATTTCATGTAATACCCTTTTGAGGGAGGATTTGTAGTTGCACATTTCCAAAGAAGAAAAAGCATGAGACTCTGTAAGATTAAGTTATTGCCTAAGGTCACCTACCTACTGAGAAATAGAGCTGGAAGTCTGAAATAGGTTTATCTTACCCAAAGCCCATTATATTTTTGCTCTGAAACATTGACTCTGACCACCCTAAACTGGGCTATGATTATTCAAATAAGCATATAGAGTTCTAGGTGAGCCTGGGAGAAATACAAAATTTGAACATACAGGATCTGTTCTGAGATCAGAATGTTTAAAATTTCTCTTGACAACTTGAATCATGGAACATACATGTGCTCATCATTTGCCAATGACATTAACTTGAGCAGTGGTCAAAAATAATGATGATAGCATTTAATGACAAAGCTTCTAAAGAAAAAATGCAAATATAAACTTTAGAGGGCTAACTCTAGCAAGCATGGCTAAAAATATTTTCACCTTCATGGTAGGCAGCGGGTTAATTGTGACTCAGTAGAACAGCCCTAATATTACATTCTGATGTGGGTGAGTGTTGAATATTGTGTTCTTATTTTTTAAAAGTATGAATCCGGGAGTTAGTTGTTAGCAAAAGCATGACATGGGGAAACCATGACATCATCTTTTCATCTTTCCATTCTTTTCAGCCCTGGTCAGGACTTCATCAGATGATGTGGCCAGTTTGGATCCACTCATTGTAAGTAATATGTGAAGATCTCAGGCATAGTCCAGGGCAAAGCAATAAAAATAATTAGCTTGGGGTGAAGAGCCACAAGAACAAAGCCCAGGGGAGCAGATTTATGGAGAAGCAGAAAAGGTAAGTGATGAGGATGAAAAATCAGAAACTTCAGTCTGGTAGCGGTAGTCACATGTGGACCAGAGATCATCTGCATCAACATCACGTGAGATGCATGTGTGACTGTAGATCTGTGAGAAAATCCCACATTTATAAAAACCAAATTTCTTTGGGATGGCAGACAGGTGGAGGCAAGCCCCCCAAGGATTATGCACACTGAAATTGAGAACCTTTGTGCCTCAGCTGCACTTTGAAATCACCTGGAGACCCACCTCAGGGACTCTGATTAATTGGTCTGGGATGACCCCAGGGAATCAGACTTTTAAAAGATCCCCAAGTGATTCCAATCTTCAGCCAACGTTGAGATGCTCTGCTCTGTGCTATCAGCAAGCAGCCATCCAACTTCCATTGAATATTCGAGAAATGGTCTCATTCTATTTGTGAAACACTTTAATTAGATAATTCCCTAGCATTCATAGTGAGTCACCTTTCCAAGATAAATGTATTTTATTTTTATAACAGTGATTTGTCTGCTCTGGCAATCAGGACCTGAGTCTCGGAGTCGTTGTGAACAAAAGTGTTATAATTTTCTCTAGATTCTGGAGACCACACTGTCCCTTTCAGTCTGGCTTTTCTCACAAGGTGGTTGTCAGGGATGACAAAAATAATTATAGAGTGCTTGTAAACAATGGTGTATGTCAGACCTGACCTACGAATGAATGACCTGAGCCCCTTGGTCATAACTAAGTTTTCGTCTTCAGCATCTTCATTCCAGGTGCTAACCTGGTCGTTGGGATTGAAGGCTATGACTGCAAGTTTATTTGAGAAACGTTTGATTAGTCTCAAGAAAACGGATACTTTCCCTGACAGGGAAATGCCCTGGTAGGGCAACTATTCCACAGCACAAGAGGGGAGATTACTGCTGCAGATAGTAGTCATTTGTGCCTTAGGTTAAATTTAAATCCATTACTGGGGATCTTTGCTTTCTGAGCCCTTTCTGATTGTGTAACAATATTAACTGGCCCCTGAAGGTATGTGACTGAGTTTCTGGTAGAAATTCTTCCCCTACACTCTTGAAACTATACTTAAATAGTTGTCTTCTTTCTCTAGTGATGCATGATCTCGTACATTAGTTTTTTGTAAATTGTGGTAAAACACGCACAAAATGTACTATCTTTACCATTTTTAAGTGTGAAATTCAGTGGTGTTTCGTACATTCACATTGTTTTGCAACCAATCTCCAGGACTGTTTTCATCTTGCAAAGCTGAAACCCTATACCCATTAAACAACTCCCCATTTCTCCTTCTCTCAGCTGCACATCAGCTTTTGATCACAAGACTTATCAGTTTAATTTACTCTTTAGAAAGCTTCCTAAAACTTATTGGCCTACAAAGTTTTACTCTGGTGTTAGCCACCTTTGCCAATCCAATCTTAAAGTATTTTATTTTTTTCCCCACAGGTCCACAAATCACTGTGTTAAGACAACATATATTTCAAAAACAAGTATACTCTGGTTTACTTTAGTTAAAATGTCCATCCATTGGCTGGACTCATGCCTGTAATCCCCAGGTCAGGAGATCAAGACCAGCCTGACTAACACAGTGAAACCCCGTCTCTACTAAAAATACAAAAAATTAGCTGGGTGTGGTGGCAGACGCCCGTAGTCCCAGCTTCTTGGGAGGCTGAAGCAGGAGAATGGTGTGAACCCGGAAGGTAGAACTTGCAGTGAGCCGAGATGGTACCACTGCACTACAGCCTGGCGATAAAGCGAGACTCCATCTCAAAAAAAAAAAAAAAAAAAAAGTCCATTCATTTAAAAAAAAGAATTAAATAAGAGTACTCTAAACTCAAGAGAATTTCTCTTGAGTAAAAATTTAAAATTTGATAATACCTCATCTAGAGAAACAGTAACCCTCAAATACTGTTAGTGGGAGAGAAAGCTCACTCAATAAATTAGATAATATCTATGAAATTTTAAAATGTTGACATTATTTCATGACTATTCAACTGCTAAGTCTTCACAGATATACTCACAAAAGTTAGAAAAAACTTAAATGTTAGTCAATAGAGAACTGATTATATATTTATGGCACACTCTGTAATGAACTATTTTACAGCTGTTAAAAATAATCTGGTATAAAAATCGAGTCTTTAAAACTTATGTAATAGCTTTGCGTATGCTGATATGGGAAGATCTGTAAATATATTATTAAATATATAATATTAAATTTAAAAATGAATGTACAATGGAATAGCATACGCTTTGTGAAAAGAAAAATCTTAATTAAACACACACACACACACACACACACACCCCAGCATATGTCTTAGGGTATGTGCTAGTATCCTGAGACATACTCCCTTTTATGCAAGGATACACAGCAATTGTTAACACTTTCTCCTTTGGAGAAATAGGTTGATCATTAAGGAGGGGTGAAGAGAAGGGAGGGGAGGAACACATCTTTTTTCATTTACACCTCTCAGAACTTACTAATATTTGAATTTTTAAAAATATGTGTTTGTATTACTTCCAATTTTTAAAATGTTGGCCGGGTGTGGTGGCTCATGCCTGTAATCCCAGCACTTTGGGAGGCCAAGGCAGGCAGATCATGAGGTCGGGAGATCGAGACCATCCTGGCTAACAGAGTGAAACCCCATTTCTACTAAAAATACAAAAAATTAGCTGGGCATGGTGGTGGGCGCCTGTAGTTCCAGCTACTCCGGAGGCTGAGGCAGGAGGATGGTGTGAACTTGGGAGGTGGAGCTTGCAGCGAGCCAAGATGGTGCCACTGCACTCCAGCCTGGGCGACAGAGCGAGACTTCATCTCAAAAAGTAAAAATAAAAATATCAACAGAGTTATCTAGCAAAAGTAAAAATAAAAATATCAACAGAGTTATCTAGTAAATGTGGATTATTTACATTTCACTCTTTATCATTTTCTCTATGTAAAAGGTACATTTTAAAAGAAAATCTCTGTCCATTTGAAAGCTTAAACAAAACATAAAATTTGATTTCATGCCTTAGATGTTTGGGCAAATAACTATTCTCGTGGCTAGTTTAGGTCACACAGTCTTCTGTGGTCTACATCTCTACAATAGAAAACCAAACCAACCAAAGAAACTCCCTTTATTTTCTTTTTTGACAACAGAATAAATGACATTTACTAAAAATCCCCTCCGTTTTCTCCCTGGTGTTCTTTTCTACAGTCTTTGTAGGAGCTTTGTAATTTTATTTCCATGTTTGTTTTAAGCTTTAGTGAAGGATTCATCATTTTCTAAAGATTTTGCTTCAACAGTTTTGCTCAAAGATTCTGTTGTTCCACTGAATAAAATATAACATCTAAGAATCCCTCAGGGTCTGAGACACATGAAGGTTCTGTCTTGTAATAAGATTGCCCCTTTTTTTCTTCCAGTCCTGGAAGTTAAGCTTTGCTGCAAGTGAAAATATTCTGTTTTTCTCAGGTTAAAGCGACACAGTCTTAATATTCCATATTCGGACACCCCATGCAGGAGAGCAAGAGGTCATCCCACCTCTGGGAACAAGCCCAAGCTTTCCATATAAATCATGCTCCAAAATTTAGGTGAGAAAATATTTCCTTTTTTGTGTTCAACAGAAGGACAAGTGATATTAATTTTCTGGTTATTGTGGTTAACATAATGTTATCTGCTGGTTAGCTCTGTGTATGAACACACATTAAGCGGTTATACAATTTAAAGCTGTGATATAGTCAACAGATGAGACACACTGCTGTAACAAAGCAGTTCTTAATGACTTTTTTAAAAGTTGTTTTTGTCCGAGCGCCGTGGCTCACACCTATAACGCCAGCATTTTGGGAGGCCGAGGCGGGCAGATCATTTGAGGTCAGGAGTTTGAGACCAGCCTGACCAGCATGGTGAAACCGCATCTCTACTAAAAATACAAAAAACTTAGCCGGGTGTGGTGGCACATGCCTCTAGTCCCAGCTACTCTGGAAGCTGAGGCAGGAGAATCGCTTGAACTCAGGAGGTGGAGGTTGCAGTGAGATGCGATTTGCCACTGCACTCCAGCCTGGGGGACAGAGCAAGACTCTGTCTAAAAAATAAATAAATAAAAGATTGTCTTTGTTTAAAATGTATTACTTTGAAAAACAATAAGCAAAACCCTAACTTACTTTTAGTAAGTTAGACTTAGAAGAAAGTTCAAGCTACATCACATAATTTAAAAACGAATGTTCCTAATTGAACTCACCCCTACTATGTTCCAGTATGAAAATGCAGAATGCACTTATTTAGAACTGAGTAATATTCATTGGAAAATAAATTTCTGGCAAATGTACAAACTATGTGTGGTTCCCATAGAATTAAGCAAAAATAGATCTAGTTCAAAATAACAATAAAAATCCCCTGGGTCTGACTAATAAAAGATGACTGGCACAATTTAAAATCCATTGCAAAGGCTAAAGTAAAATTTTAAAACCTGATAGAGGCTGAGCCAGGAGGTTCGCTTGAGGCAAGAAGTTCGAGACCAGCCTGGGCAACATGGTGAGACCCCCATTTCTAAAAATACTTTTACAAAATTAGCTGGGCATGGTGGTGGTCACCTGCAGTCCTAGCTACTCGAGAGGCTGGGGCAGGAGGATTGCTTGACCCCAGGAGTTTGAGGCTGCAGTGAGTCATGATTGCACCACAGTGCTCCAGCCCTGGCAACAGAGCAAGATCTTGTCTCTCAAAGAAAAAAACAAGCAAACAAACAAAAAAACAAAAAGAAACCAAAAAAATTATAGTGGCAAAGTAGAATCATCCCTATTCTTTGTAGCTATGGTAGCCTTCTTGGAACTGCCCTGGTGACTATGGCTTTGAATAAGAATTTAGGCCACTGTGACCACAATGGAGAAAACAAAGGTTCCTTCTCCTTCTCCTTTCCCTTCTCCTACCCCTCCCCCTCTGCCGCTCCCTCTCCCTCTCTCCTCCTCCTTCTTCTTCATTTTGGGGTTTTAAAAACCAGCAGTGGGCTGGTCAGATAACACAGTTGTTAGGCATTGTGCTGATCACAGCAGAATCATACTTTATATACAAAGCAGAATCATACTTTATATACAACTTCTTATTTAATTTGTGCTAATGTTTCTAAAATGCCATCACATTGATCAGAAGTTTTTTTCTTGCTATCAGATCCTAAAATAAGAATAATATAAGAACATATTGTTCTTTAAATTTGTTCACGCAAGGATGAAAACGATCCCATTTTAAGGTTTTAAATTTATTTTATATCGTAAAATACAGCATAGTCCCAAAGTACTTCCACTTTTCCATACTTTTTACTCTTTTTAGTATAAGAATTGATTTAAAAACCACAGCTAAATGATTTTACAATTTTCATATCTTTTTAAGAATTTTCATATAAAACACTCAGTAATCAGGAAAAAAATTATTTATTCAGAATGTGTGTCTTAGAAAACATAGTCATTTTAGGCCAGGCATGGTGACTTACACCTGTAATCCTAGCACTTTGGGAGGCTGAGGCAGGAGGATGGCTTGAGGTCAGGAGTTCAAGACCAGCCCGGGCAATATGGTGAAACCCCATCTCTACTAAAAATACAAAAAATTAGCCAGGCGTGGTGGTACATGCCTGTAGTCCCAGCTACTCGAGAGGCTGAGGCACAAGAATTGCTTGAACTCGGGAGGTGGAGGTTGCAGTGAGCCAAGATCACACCACTGCACTCCAGCCTGGATGACAGAGCTAGACTCTGTCTCAAAAAAAAAAAAAGAAAAAAAAAATATATATATGTATAGTCATTTTAAATATAGTAAAGATTCCAGTGTGCCTATTTATTCTCAGGGAAGAGTCTCCTAAGAGACATTCAAAGAAAATGGTTCTATTAAAGAAGGCATGAAATGTTAGTAGCTGCTGTGCTCATAAGAATGTTTGGATGGAGTTATTCTCCACTCCCCAACCCTCTCTAAAAGAGACAGAGAGAGAAAGCCCTGCTAGCTGCTGGTTCTAGGTCAAGATCCTTGCTTCAGTGGACTTTGAATGGCCACAGAGGTATCACAGAGTCATGGCTGGTGTCAGGGAAATTGTCTCATTAAAAGTATCACAATTGTTTTGACATCACTATAACATGTTTTTAGAACAGTATTGTTGGCTGGGTTTGGTGGCTCACACCTGTAATTCCAGCACTTTGGGAGGCCGAAGGGGGCAGACACGAAGTCAGGAGATCAAGACCAGCCTGGCTAACACAGTGATACCCTGTCTCTACTAAAAATACAAAAAATTAGCCAGGCGTGGTGGTGGGCACCTGTAGTCCCAGCTACTCAGGAGGCTGAGGCAGGAGAATGGCTTGAACCCGGGAGGTGGAGATTGCAGTGAGCTGAGATCACACCACTGCACTCCAGCCTGGGTAACAGACCAAGACTCCGACTCAAAAACAAAACAAAACAAAATGAACAGCATTGTTGCTGAGATATGATGTGGCAGGGTAGAAAGAACACAGCTTTTGATATTAGACAGATCCAAACTCAATACCTGGGGTCCACTTTTTTTTCCAGCCATATCACCTTGTGCAAGTTATTTTCTCTAAGCCTCTATTTTTGCATCTGTTAAAAAAAAAGAGAGAGAGAGAATAATTATTTCATAGAATTTTGGAGGGAAGGGCTTTGCTCAGGCTGCTATAACAAATGCCATAGACTGGCAGTTTAAACAACAAACATTTATTTCTCAGAATTTTGCAGGCTTGGCTGGTTGCGGTGGCTCACGCCTCCCAGCACTTAGGGAGGCTGAGGCAGATGGATCATCTGGGGTCAGGAGTTTGAGACCAGCCTGGCCAGCATGGCAAAAGCCCATCTCTACTAAAAGTACAAAAATTAGCCAGGCATGGTGGCGGGCACCTGTAATCCCAGCTACTTGGGAAGCTGAGGCAGGAGAATCCCTTGAACCCAGGAGATGGAGATTGCAGTGAGCCAAGATCATACCACTGCACTCCAGCCTGGGCAACAGAGCGAGACTCCATCTCAAAAAAACAAGAATTCTGGAGGCTTGAAAGTCCACAGTCAAAGTGCCAGCAGATTCAATGTCTAGTGAGGGCCCTCTTCCTGGTTTGCTTATAACCACCTTCTGCTGTATCCTCACATAGTGGAGAGAGAGAGATTATCTCTTTTGTGTATTTTACTTATAGGGGCACTAATCCCATTCATGAGGGCTCCACCCTCATGATCTAATTATTTCCCAAAGGCCCTACCTTCAAATACCATCATCACATTGGGAATTAGGGATTCAACATGTACATTTGGAGGGGGAGGGCAACAAGGATTCAGTCCATAGTGGGGAGTACATGTGATAGCATTTTTCGTGTATCCTGAATATAGCATACTCTTAAAAAACTGAAGCTGTTACTATCACTGTTGTTGTTATTGCCGGTACAATTTCCTTCTTTAATCCTCACACCTAGAATTTATATTCTTTCCTTGCCAATCCAATATTTTATTTTTAGGTCTCTTATGACACTAGTATTTTGGTTAAACACCTATTCCTCCTACTAGGTTGGAAGGGTCATGAGGGCAGAGATCTGGCCAACTTCAACCTTGTATCCCTCCTTCTAGCCTGGTTTTCTGTGCTGAACTTGGCTGACTATATCAGAATCTAATAAAGTTATTTGAACCTTTTCAATTCTAAATTACTAAAAATGTGCCAGTATTTCAAAAAGCCAAAATTCACCTCCAAAAAAGCTTGTGTAACGTATTTCAACACCCATAACCAATGCCAAGATATATTGGCAATGTCAACACACAGAGCAATACCTTTACTGCTGCTCACTACTATTTATCAGGAAACAGATTAGTGCTTCTCTGCATTTGTTTTTATTTGAAGTTTTCCTATAAACTTGTGATACACTGGTATCAGCACCCTCATTATACAGGTGAAGCAGGCGAGACAAAGAAGGTTAATAAATGTCTTCCTGAAAGTTCATTATGCAATCAGCAGCAACATTGGCAGAGAATTGTCTCCTACCCTCCTCCCCCATTTGAAATGGAACATTTCTGTCTCAAAATGAAGGACTAGTACATTTGAGGGCTAACTGAATAGCTGAATAGTAGCTACCATTATTATTTTTACTGTCAATATAATTTCCTTCCCCTTAGAGTTGATTATTTCCTTCTTTCCGTTCCAAAAACATTTTATTCAAATGTCTCTAATGGCATTTATTGTAAACCATATTCCCTCAAAAACAATGTGACTTCTAATTCTTCAACCTGAAGCATCCAAAGTGTCAGTTATGGGGTAGGATTATAACATTTGAAAGAACAGGTGTCCTTGATTGTTAGATTTGTCAGGGAAATAGAGAAACGGGTGTGCAGAGATTCTGATACAACGACTCCATGCAATCTGCACACTCCTTTTTGGGGGTTCCCTCTGATGTTAGTTGACAAGCTTCACAAGGATGCAAAATAAGACAAATTAGTCCATGATATACAAGTAGCGGGGACATTACTATGAAGAAAGTCTTGCATTTTCTGAATAAACAGAAGGAGGGCAGTTTCATATTTAATGTTGCATTAGTATTCCTTACTCTAATCTACGTAATAATTTTTTTTATTTGCTTTCCTTTTTCTTTGAGATGGAGTCTCACTCTGTCCCCTAGGTTGGAGTAGAATGGCGCTATCTTGGGTCACTGCAACCTCTGCCTTCCAGGTTCAAGCGATTCTCGTGTCTCAGCCTCCCAAGTAGCTGGGACTACAGGCATGCACTACCACACTCGGCTAATTTTTGCATTTTTAGTAGAGACGGGGTTTCGCCATGTTGACCAGGCTGGTCTCGAACTCCTGACCTCAAGTGATCCACCCATCTCAGCCTCCCAAAGTGTTGGGATGACAGGCATAAGCCACCGCACCCAGCCCATTTGCTTTCTTTATAGCAATCATCCTGAGGAAAGGCAGAGACCCTCTTCAGCAAGGACCTCTCTCCCAGGTATAAGCCTACCCCTCCAAAGGTAGGCTTCAGCTTGGAAACTGTTGTATAATTGCTGTAAAGTCACATTTGCCCCCAACTCTTAAGAGACAGAGAGGGCATTAGGAAATACCTCCTCTACTCAGCCATTTATCCTGACACACAACGTAGACATCCAACTGTGATTTCTTTCTTTTTTTCTGAGATGGAGTCTTGCTGTCACCCAGGCTGGAGTGCAGTGGTATGATCTTGGCTCATTGCAACCTCTGCCTCGCAGATTCAAGCAATTCTCCACCTCAGCCTCCCAAGCGGCAGGATTACAGGTGCCTGCCACCATGCCCGGCTAATTTTTTGTATTTTTAGTGGAGATGGGGTTTCACCATAGCCAGACTGGTCTTGAACTCCTGACCTCGCGATCCACCCACCTCGGCCTCCCAAAGTTTTGGGATTACAGGTGTTAGTCACTGCACCTGGCTGTGATTTCTGAAGGGGCTGTAAGAGAGATGTCTACCATGTTAGCAGGAACCCTTCAGGTCTACCTTGTTAGGAGGGAGAGGGACAGCTGGGCGCGATGGCTCACGCCTGTAATCCCAGCACTTTGGAAGGCTGAGGTGGGCGAATCACGAGGTCAGGAGATCGAGACCATCCTGGCTAAGGCGGTGAAACCCCATCTCTACTAAAAATATTTTTAAAAAATTAGCCGGGCATGGTGGTGGGCACCTGCAGTCCCAGCTACTCAGGAGTCTGAGGCAGGAGAATGGCGTGAACCTGGGAGGCAGAGCTTGCAGTGAGCCAAGATCACACCACTGCACTCCAGCCTGGGCAATAGAGCGAGACTCCGTCTCAAAAAATAAAAAGAAAAAATAAAAAGAAGGAGAGGGACAATTATGTAGAATGGGCGACATTTGGCTTGCTGCCCAAATACCTCCCCACTGGGCTAGCTGATGCTTGCAATTCTATACGCAGTTTCATTCCTTAGTCCCCTAATGAAAATACCCCTGAGAAAGAAAACATATGGAACCTTGTTCATTATTTGCTCTTTCTGCTTCTTTGGAGAAACGAGTTGATTAAATTATTTCTTGACAACAGTTTAAAAGAGAATAAGGACTATTGAGTAAGGAGAAAACATAGGAGGGAAAAATCACTAGCTCGCTTCTCTTGAGTCACGTGTTGTAGCTAGGTCCCTCAGCCCTGAAAATGTCCTCATTGAACAGAAAAGCATTCTATAACGACTCCTCCAAAGGAATTCGTGTGTTAGCTAGATGTGGAGATAAAATTTCATTTTCTGCAAATCCCCCATAACTGAAGGTTAGTAAATGCCTTCCTGAAAGTTCATTATTCAGTCAACTGTCTTTTCCTAAAAATTCTGACAATGACTCACACCTTAGAGGCTTTGGGCAGATATCCCTATGAGATGTCTTAAATTCTTAGTGTGGTCATTCTACCTGAGATAAGAATGGAAGCTGTTTTTGCTAGAAACACTGGAGATATGAGACCAGTTCATCTTCCATAACATTGTTCTTTAAAAAGTTTTCTGATAAATCCTTCAGAGCTGCTATTTTTCTCTCCTGCTGGTAGAGCCAGGGCTTTAAGGCCCAGAATCTCAGGCTGGCCTGCTTCCCCTTGTCTTTATCAGCGCGACTGTAGCAGCAGCTACAACAGTGGCAGCTTCGATAGCCTTCCCTATCTCAGTCCCACTTCCCCTACTTCTAAACTTGGATGTGATCACAGCTTTTACTTTCAGAGACAACTATGGGAACATGACAGCTCAGGGTGTTATTTTACTGTAATGCAAAGCTCATTCAGTGATACTTCCAGCAGTAAGGAAAAACAGTATTGCAATAGTTCCATCATATTTAAAATTTCCATGCAGCTATGTGAGAAAGGCCACAAAAATGAAGGTGACACTTGCTCTAAAAAAAAAAATACCTGGCTACTTATACATTGTTGAGAGTCAAAAAAATAAAAATAAAAAGGGAATTCAGTTTGTGTTTCAATCATGGTCCATGTGAGATGTTCTGGGTTATAATCTTTAGCTAAAATATTTTTCTCATTTTGCTCAGTATCTGTATGTAAACTAAGTTGACATGGTTCACAGAACATCTGGAATCTTGTATCTAGTTCTCAGCCATAATCTAGAACTGGCCTCCATTTTCCATGGGAACCAAGGAATGCTATGAATACTATGCAGCCTGACAGCTTCATACTGTCATGGGAAGCGTGGCAGCTCAGGAAGCCCATGCAACTCCGGTTCACATTTCTCAGGGCTCCTTTCAGGTTCCCCTGCCTTGACTCATTGAGCTCGCTCCTTGAGTCATCTGTCTTATTCTCCCTTGGCTCTCTAGAAACAGACACTTTCATGTATGACCCAGATATATCTAGATACTCTAAGAACTTTTTTTTTTTTTTAATTTTAGACGGAGTTTCCCTTTTGTCGCTCAGGCTGCAGTGCAATAGCACAATCTCGGCTCACTGCAAGCTCCGCCTCCCCCATTCAAGCGATTCTCCTCCCAAGTAGCTGGGATTACAGGTGTGCACCACTATGCCTGGCTAATTTTTTTTGTATTTTTAGTAGTGACGGGGTTTCACCATGTTGGCCAGGCTGGTCTCAAACTCCTGACCTCAGGTAATCCGCCTGGCTTGGCCTCCCAAAGTGCTGGGATTATAGGCGTGAGCCACAGTGCCCGGCTACTCTAAGAGCTTTATAGACATTTTATTTCTTTTTTTTTTTTTTTTTTTCTGAGACGGAGTTTCGCTTTCTCACCCAGGCTGGAGTGCAGTGGCACAATCTCAGCTCACTGCAATCTCTGCCTCCTGAGTTCAAGTGATTCTCCTGCCTCAGCCTCCCTACCAGCTGGGACCACAGGTGTCTGGCTAATTTCTGACCACCATGCCTGGCTAATTTTTGTATTTTTAGTAGAGATTGGGTTTCATCATGTTGGCCAGGCTGGTCTCAAACTCCTGACCTCAGGTGATCCACCAGCCTTGGCCCCCCAAAGTACTGGGATTACAGGCATGAGCCACCGCTCCCGGCTCTTTGTAGACATTTTCTTATTCAATCTACAGCACCTCTAATAGACCCGTGGGAAACACAGTTCCATTATTACCACAAAGAAAACTAGGGGCACACAGTCTAAAATATTTGCACACAGCAAGTTTATAAAGCCGCTGAGACAAGGAATCAAAGCCTAATCCATTAAAATATAATTGCCTTTGTATTGAGGACTCAAGATTTTTCTTTGGTGTGCTGTGGTGAAAGTATGGGTAAATGCTGCCGGGTGCGGTGGCTCACGCCTGTAATCCCAACACTCTGGGAGGCCGAGGCAGGAGATTGAGACCATCCTCACTAAAATACAGCGAAACCCCAGCTCTACTAAAAATACAAAAAATTAACCAGGCATGATGGCGGATGCCTGTAGTCCCAGCTACTCAGGAGGCTGAGGCAGGAGAATGGCATGAACCCAGGAGGCGGAGCTTGCAGTGAGCTGAGGTTGTGCCACTGCATTCCGGCCTGGGTGACAAAGCGAGACTCCGTCTCAAAAAAAAAAAAAAAAAAAAAAACCCAAAAAGTATGAGTAAATAAATGCTACCAAGTGAATGGAAAAAATGACTTTAACCTTTCTAAGAAAATTCAGCAAGGGTTAGATTGTCACAATTTAAATTGGTTGTCTTTTCCAAATTTAGGTGACCTTTTTTAAGTGGAGTAACTAAACACAAAGAAGTTGAAGTTGAAGTTTCACTCAAGAACCAATTTCTAAGTTCAGAGATCATTTCAATGCCAAGCTCCTGATTACTTTAAACTGAAAAAATAATTAACAGAGGATTTTTAAAATGTTGGATGTACATGCTAAAGCATTTGATACATTCTCATCAAGTGTATCTTCGGTGATTTTATTGGCTACTTTTAGATGTCAAAGAAGTATAAAAACTTGAAAAATAAAGTCATTGATAATGAATGCTGCAATCAATTTTTCCTGGCAGAACAAGTCATCAGATTATACAGGGAGATAAAAATGTTCAGTGCCAGATTGTACCTTTCATTTATGACAAAAGGAGGGGTACAGATCAACAACTGGCTTTATAGCCAATGTCAATGCCAAGAACTCCACAGAGAGGATTAGCATAAGAAGATCTGTGAAGGATCCAGCATGTTCTTTTCCCTAGCCTGATAGAAGCAAATGAAAAACACAAAACAAAGCAAAAAACCTCCAGGTCTGGTGTGTCCCTGTTTGCCGGATTACCTCACAATAAGGAGGGTTTAGTCATAAAAATAAAAACAATTCTTTAACTTACATGAAGCTTAAAGTGTTTTCAAAGCACTTTCATATCCTTTCATATCCATTCTCATTTCGTCCTCATCCATCCCTATTGACCATTATCTCTATTTTCCAAATGCAAACACAACTCAGTCTCCCTGAAATTCAGACTGCAACTACTCTTCAACACCATGGGATGCCATGTTGAGATACAATCCAGATCTGGGGCAGATGGAAGAAAAATACCTTGGCCCTAAAAGGACAAGAGTCACTAGCATGCTGGGATTTTTTTGTTGTTGTTTTTTTTGAGACAGATTCTCACTCTGTCGCCCAGGCTGGAGTACAGTGGTGCAATATTGGCTCACTGCAACCTCTACCTCCCGGGTTCAAGTGATTCTCCTGCCTCAACCTCCCAAGTAGCTGGGATGACAGGCATGTGCCACGATGCCCAGCTAATTTTTGTATTTTTAGTAGAGACAAAGTTGCACCATGTTGGTCAGGCGGGTCTCAAGCTCCTGGCCTCAAGTGATCCGCCCACCTCGGCCTCCCAAAGTGCTGGGATTACAAGCGTGAGCACCACACCCAGTCCACCATGAGGCTTTTATAAGGATGAACAGGCTACTGACTTCTGGGTGGGGATTAAAGACAGGATTCTGTGCCATCCTGCCCCCAAATCCCTCCTCTACAGACTGAGTCACTGTATCCGATTAAGCAGAATGTGCACTGTTGTGAAACAGGTCCCATGAAGGATGCAAACATTCCAATTTTACACCTCAACTGCCCAAGTGCACACAATGAAAACCACTGTAGAGAACGTTATATGACAATCATCATATATCATATTGGATCAGTTGCAGTACACAGAATCCATTATGAGGTCTATCATGAGAAACTTTATATTCTGACTTAAAAATGTTCCTTAGTGGGCCGGGTGTGGTGGTTCACACCTGTAATCCCAGCACTTTGGGAGGCCAAGGCGGGTAGATCATGAGGTCGGGAGATTGAGACCATCCTGGCTAACACAGTGAAACCCCGTCTCTACTAAAAATACAAAAAATTAGCTGGGCGTGGTGGCAGGTGCCTGTAGTCCCAGCTATTCGGGAGGCTGAGGCAGGAGAATGGTGTGAACCCAGGAGGCGGAGCTTGCAGTGAGTGGAGATCATGCCACTGTACTCCAGCCTGGGCGACAGAGTGAGACTCCATCTCAAACAACTAACAAACAAACAAACAAAATGTCCCTTAGTGATTAGTTCCTCCCTGACCTCATTAAGTTAAAATGAGACACATTCAACATTTTCCAAGAAATGAAACATGAGTCCATTTTACACAGCAAAGAATGCCAAGATAACTAGGCAGCGGTTTTCAGAGAAATATGCCTCCATTTTGAAATTGAGCCAGAATTCATACCTTATGCTCCTGAAAAAAATTATTTTTACCAAAACTACATGAAGAACTGTCTTGATTTTACTTGGGAAATTCCTAATTTTGTGTTGCAGTGGTTATGTGTGAAACCTAAATGTCTATTGCAAAGAGTAACTTGCTTTATAAACCATGTTGGTGAACCAATATGGTTTATTGTTTTTTGTTTTGTTTTTGTTTTTGTTTTTTTTGAGACGGAGTCTCCTCTGTCGCCCAGGCTGGAGTGCACTGGCGCTATCTCAGCTTATTGCAACTTCTGCCTCCCGGGTTGAAGCGATTCTCCTGCCTCAGCCTCCCAAGTAGCTGGGACTACAGGCGCCTGCCACTACACCAGGCTAATTTTTGTATTTTTAGTGGAGACGGGGTTTCACCATATTGGCCAGGCTAGTCTCAAACTCCTGACCTTGAGATCCT
Source organism: Piliocolobus tephrosceles (assembly GCF_002776525.5). Taxonomy (NCBI): domain Eukaryota; kingdom Metazoa; phylum Chordata; class Mammalia; order Primates; family Cercopithecidae; genus Piliocolobus; species Piliocolobus tephrosceles. Next base: position 99,611,198 of record NC_045441.1, read on the forward strand.
CCCACCTTGGCCTCCCAAAGTGCTGGGATTACAGGTGTGAGCCACTGTGTTTTTTGTTTTTTGTTTTTTGTTTTGAAGCAGGGTTTTGCTCTCTTGCCCAGGCTGGAGTGCAGTGGTGCTATCACAGCTCACTGCAGCCTTAACCTCCTGGGCTCAGGTGATTCTCCTGCCTCAGCCTCTTGAGTAGCTGGGTCCACAATATGCCTGGCTAATTTTAATTTTTAGTTTTTAAAGAGACAACATCTCACCATGTTGTCCAGGCTGGTCTTGAACTCCTGAGCTCCAGTGATCCTCCCTCCTCAGCCTCCCAGAATGTTGGGATTACAGACATGAGCCACGGTGCCTGGCCACCAATTTGTTTAGTAATCATGTTGGGGGCAGCATCATGTCTCCAACATGCCCCAAAGGAAGTGTTTTCCTGTTTTATGTACAGATGTAGATTTCTGCCTATCACTGTAGCATTTTTCATGTTAAAGCTCCAGAACACTTTGATATACTACTGTTTGCCCATTTTTTACAAAAAGAGAAACTGAAGCGTAAAAAGATCATACAGTAATTAGAGACAGTTTAGGGCAGCAGTTCTCAAAGTGTGGGCAAGTTATCCCTATGAGTTCCTGAGACCTTTCATGGGGTCTGCAGGTCGGTCCTTCTTTTTCCGACCACATATCTATGTGAGGCAAGATTTTCTTCATATGCTTCAACCAGAACAACATATGGAAATGGCATTGATGCTGAGCAGACAGGAGAATCCTTAAGGCAGGCATTAAAGAGATTTCAAAAGTGTAAAACAATGCCAGCGTTTTCACTAAATTTATGTTCCCTTTGTAAAATATAGTTATCTTTCATAAAATGTTTATTTATGTTAAATGTAATAAGTTTCTTACTGTTACTTTTTTTTGAGATGGGATCTCACTGTGTTGACCAGGCTCAAGTACAGTGGTGCAATCATGGCTCACTAAAGACTTGATCTCCTGACCTCAGCAATCCTCCCGCCTTGGCCTCCCAAAGTGTTGGAATTACAAGCACGAGTCGCCATGCCTGGCCTGGTTAATTTAAATATTAAATATTTTTGAAATTTCTCACTTTTAATGTCTAATATGATAAACAGCAATAGATACAACTCACATAAACAAAAGCTCTTTGGGATCCTCAATACATTTTTAAAGGGATCTTGGTACTAAACAAGTTTGAGATCTGCTGAGTTAGTTAGGGAATAAAACCCTTGTTAAAAGAGAAAGTTAAAAATAACTATCAAAAGAGAATGAATTTAGACTTAAAGAGATCAATATTATAGTTAAAGGAAGTAAGAATTCAGGAACAACAAAAAAAAAAATAGTCTTAATAAGACCAAGAAAGAAAACAAAAGGCCAGCCATGGCGGCTCACACTTGTAATCCCAGCACTTTGGGAGGACGGGGCAAATGTACCACTTGAGTCCAGGAGTTCAAGACCAGTCTGGCCAACATAGCGAAACCCCATCTCTACTAAAAATACAAAAAATTAGCTGGGCGTGGTGATGCATGCCTGTAATCCCAGGTACTTGGGAGGCTGAGGCAGGAGAATCACTTGGACATGGGAGGTGGAGGTTGCAGTGAGCCAAGATCACGCCAATGCACTCCAGCCTGGGCAACAAAGCGAGACTCTGTCTCAAATAAAAATAAATAAATAAATAAATAGAAAACAATGTTTTAGGCACAAGATACAAATACAAGGACCAAAGACAATGGAAAACTAAAATTCAATTAAGAGCCCTTTCCTTTTGGGAATTTGTTTTTGAAGAAAACTTTGGGTGTATTTGGCTGATAAGAAGAGCCTGGGAAAGAAGAGAGTGCTGTTAGTAACTGAAGTATTATGGATGGATCATGGGTAGGTCTAAAATACGTCAAAATACGTCAGGTAAATTAATATGAGGTCTCACACTGATACATGAATTGATTTTCATTAAAAGGCAATTCAGGACACAACCTAATGTTTAATAATTGCGAATTGCTTCAATAAATTGTGACATCCTCTTGATGCTATGTTCAGCCAATTATGTTCTGGGAAAATTTTAATGACCTGGAAAACTGCTCACAAATTAAAAAGCAGGTTACAAAACAATATTTGAAAAAATTTAAGTATAGAAAAAAGATGAGAAGGCTATAAACTGAAATGTTGATATTGGTCATTTCTGGATGATGATAATTATTATATTTTTGTTTTTTTGTATATTTAAATTTTCTCCAAATAATAGTAACAATAATATTACAACAAATTTGTTTTTGGTAGCACTGCCTAACATTTCCTGTTTTCTTCAGATGGTTGAAAGTTGGAGTCAACTCTTCCCAGACAAGCCATACCCATTGACTCCTCCTTGGTTTTAATATATAGTCCCAGGAAGCCATTCTCTTCCTTCCCCTTACACAGGTTATGGAAGCATTCTGTATTGCTTTTGAACTCAGCAGCTCGAGGGTGTGCTAATTGATTTTATTCTGCAAATTTAGAATTAGGTGGTTTGGAGCAGAATGATGAACTCTCCCTGAAATAATGAATGCAAATTAATGTGAAAGTATATCCCCAGGATTTCCTGTAAGAATTTATTATTACCGTGTCAGTTAGGAATTGTTACACGTACTTATAAATAATTTATTGCTTCCAGTGGCATGCTAGATACTTTACATGACTGTTACCATGGGAACATCAATGTTCCTATACAGTGTAATTCTATTCCCAGAAGCTGAAATGAAAGTTGGCATTATCTTAATGTTACAGACGTGAACATTTAGGCATTCAGAAGCTAAGTAGCTGGCCCAAATGCAACAACAAATCAGAGGAAGAGGCGCTGGAATTAGTCTGCTGATACCCAAGCCAGGATACTCGTGGCTAGAGCTGCAAGACTCATCAAATCATGTGCAATGTGAGCTTAGTTTGGCACAAACTCCTCTATAATAGGGTGATACCAGGACAACCTATCACAAGCTCAGGGTGGGCACTGAGAGTCGTGTTACCTGGAAGCAGTTTACAGGAGAAAGAAGAGGGTGCAACTCCTGGGCTCAGAATTACCCTTAGGAGTGAATGTCAACAAGCCAAGCCATTGAGTAAGTTCCTGCTAGCCAATGATCCTTACTGAAAGGAAAATCAGGAAATAATATGAGTGCATGAATGAGAGAAAGTCCTAAGTACCATTTAGACAAATAAAAGGAGGACTGTTGGCCGGTCGCTGGCTCGCGCCTGTAATCCCAGCAGTTTGGGAGGCTGAGACGGGTGGATCACCTGAGGTCGGGAGTTCGGGACCAGCCTGACCAACATGAAGAAACCTCATCTCTACTAAAAATACAAAAAATTAATAGGGTGTGGTGGTGCGTGCCTGTAATCCCAGCTACTCAGGAGGCTGAGGCAGGAGAATCACTTGAACCTGGGAGGCAGAGCTGAAATCACACCATTGCCCTCCAGCCTGGGCAACAAGAGGAAAACCCTGTCTTAAAAAAAATAATAATAAAGAATAAAAGGAAGACTTTTATTTTAATAAATATGGCACAAAGAAGAAACGTAGAGTACATTTAGGAATTTTTAAGTAGTAAAGTCCAAAGGGCACAAGTAGTGGCAAATTAACTTCTCTTCTTCTTCCCCCCATCATAGCTTCTCTGGGTCATCTTCTAAACCTCCATGGTAGGTACAGGAAAAAAGAAATAGAAAAACCCCAGGAAATTATATAGAGGAGGTCCGTATTGTTTTCTTTTCCTTTTCTTTTTCTTTCTATGAGATGGAATCTCACTCCGTCACCTAGCCTGGAGTGCAGTGGAGTGATCTCGCCTCACTGCAATCTCTGCCCCCCCGCCCCCGGGTTCAAACGGTTCTCGTGCCTCAGCCTCCTGTGTAGCTGGGACTACAGGTGCACACTGCCATGCCTGGCTAATTTTTTGTATTTTAGTAGAGACGGGGTTTTGCTATATTGCCCAGGCTGGTCTCAAACACCTAAGCTTAGTCAATCCACCCACTTGACTTCCCAAAGTGCCAGGATTACTGGCATGAGCCACTGTGCCGGGCTTGGAAGGTCCATATTTTATGTGGTGGTTATGGTCAAGGAAAACAAGTTATAGTCAAGTGACTTACAAAAGAAATTATTTTCTTACGAAATTGATATAAAAAGTCTACCCTCCCACTGTCAGTCATTTTTTATTCTTCAATATTGTTTAGCAATCATAGTCAATAATAATAATGTTTTACATAAATAACAAATTATTAACAAAAGTATTCTAATAGGCATAGGATTAAACCTTTACTCTGGTCTTGATGAATGGCACAGGTCACTCTAAACCAGGAGTCCGCAAATATTTTCTGTAAAGGGCCAATAGTAACTATTTTAGGCTTTGCAGGCTACATAGGATCTCCTTAAAATGTAAAATTATCCTTTGCTCAGCTGTACAACAACATAAGTTTCTACTCCCACCCTAAACTACAGCACCAAGGATAAGGGCCAAAAAGGGCAGAAGGGTAGAAGGGTAGCATGGAGGAATCATTCATATTTTTCTGGTTCTTCCCACTCACTTGGATTGTCTTGTTCACACTGTATCTCCAGCCCCTAGAACACTATGTGGCATAGATTAGGCCTGAATATACAGTAGTGGATTCAGTGAATGATAGCTAGATTCAGATGGCTGGAAAGAGGTCACAATTTACTGAAAGTCTGCGGGTCCTCCCCTCTTCATCCTTGTTGGATAAAAGTGCAAAATAATTTGGTGTTGATTCTTTCCTACGATGAGTCCTTGTGTTGAGAATCCACAGTCACTGGCCTTTGCTCTCTCCTCACCAAAGAGAGTCGTATCAATAATGAAATGACTAAGTATTAACAACTTGTAGCATAATACGTTCTGCATGTATGAGTATCTACATGTATAACAGTATTTAAAGGGAGTTAACATCTTAGTAGAGTCATTTTTAATGTGCAAATCATTATGGATAAAGGAACCTAGGTATTTCCTGGTGGAGTGGAAGGAAACTAGCAGTTGCTGAGGAAACTTTGTGCTAACGTATTCAGTATATTATTTAATATAACCCACATATGTCATTATGAAGTAGAGTATATTCATTTTATGGATAGAAAACTGAGACTCAAGGAGGCTGAATCATTTGCTCAAGTTCCAAAAATTAGTAAGTAACAAATCAGGATTTAAATCCAAGTCTATCCGTTTGGGGTCTTTGTGTACACTTGTGGTCCAGGTTGTATTTCTAACTCCGTCAGCAATTTGCCTTGTGACTTTTGAGATGATCACTACACCACATTCACCAAACTTAAATATCAATAGCTACCTATCTCTCAGGGAGTTGAAAGAATTCATGAATGTTACAAAATATAGCACATCGTACTACCTTGCACAGCAAATAAGTATTTGCTGAATTTGAATTTTATTGTATATCTGAATTGGCTGACACCTATGAGAAAGGAGAGAGGAGTATGTGGAGGAGATGCCTGATTTATCACCCCCAAGTGACTTTTATTTTTTTCTGTCTTGAAGAAAAAAATAAAGTATGAAAGGCAATTAAATGATTGCGTAGTTGGGGATATAAATATGGCCAAAATAGGATGCAAAGCAGGACTTAGAAAGTAGAAGTTGGGTTTCTGGGAGAACTAACATGAGTGTTGTGTCAATGATTTCCAAAAATTTTGTTTTTGCTTTTGTTAGCAACAGAGAGATCCTTTCTTCAGAAGCCTTATTTTGAAGCCCAGTATGGAAAATAAATACAGAACTATTCTTAGCCCAGCTTTCTTATTTCCATCGTGGCTCCAAAGGAACTTTTATAGGGTCCCTCAGGCCAGCTCAGAGCATGGCTTGAAACTTCTTACTCTTACATCTGCCTCGTCCCATAACGCCCGGTCAAATATAGTTTTTACATTTTATGAAAGTGGATGTTCTGTTTCTCTTCATAATAGGGATCTGCTCTGGAGAATGCTTTCCTGTTGATGGCTTTCACGTTCAGAGGTTGAGGGTGACTTTAGGCATATTTGATCCGTGCTTTAATTTACAGGGTCAGGAGTATTTATTTCTCCATTTCTTGACACTGCATCCTCTGTGAGAGTTCCATTCATTGTCAAGCAGGCTCTTTCCACATGTGGCAGAGATGACCACCAGCAGTTTCAGATTTACATCATCCTTGGTACCTGCAATTTCAGCAGTGACTTGCTTGGTAGCACAAGTTCCTTAAAGGATTTGATTGGTTCATCATCAGTCATGTGGCCATCCTGATGCAATCACTATGGCTGAAGTAATTGCCATTGGGTAGGCCTGGTTATGTGTCCACCTCCAGAGCAGGGGGTAAGGCCAGTTCCACTAGAACACATGGACTGAGAATGAAAAGTGTAAAGGGTAATGCCCCAAAGTGATACTGTTCACACAAAAATATGTCTACTCTAGCAGTCAGAGACATGAAGTAGTAAGTAAGCCCAAGATCGGAAGATTTGAAGACCAGGTTGACTGAAGTGATGGAACAAGAAAAAGGTAAAGAATTCAGGAACAAAAGAAAAAAGGTGTGGACTTGTGCCTCTACAAGGAGAAGGAAAAGACTTAGTCCCTGAAGGAAAGAATAGATTATGAAGCCTTCTGAAGGACTATTTGTCATCAAGATAAGATGAAAGGCAGTCAACAAGTGCTTGCATGAGGATATTGTGTGGGAACCCAGACTATAAAGTCACTGGGGAAGACTTCAAGAGACATTTTTGCAGTGATTCTGTTGCCAGGGGTGAAAGAGCAAAAAGAGCATGGCTTAAGCTTTAGGAGTAGTGTAATTTCTTATTTATTTTGGACAAAGTTTCTAGAGAGAAAATTTAGAGCTATTGGCTGGACACAAATAGCACTAAGCCAACCAAAGATAAAGACCACTTCCATGGTAGTAAGCATAGTGGTTAGATGCTCTAGTTTGGGAATCAAATAGATCTAGGTTTAAATACGGATTCCTTTACTCTTTGGTGATATGATCTTGACAAGTTACTTTTTCTCCCTGGATTTTGACTGACTGACTTTCTTTCTTTCTTTCCTTCTTTCTTTCTTTCTTTCTTTTTTTTTTCAGAGTCTTGCTCTGTTGCCCAGGCTGGAATGCAGTGGCACAATCTCGGCTCACTCCAACCTCCACCTCCCAGGTTCAAGTGATTCTCCTGCCTCAGCCTCCTGAGTAGCTGGGATTACAGGGGTGCACTACCATGCCTGGCTAATTTTTGTATTTTTAGTTGAAACGGGGTTTCACCATGTTGGTCAGGCTGGTCTCGAACTCCTGACTTCATGATCCGCCTGCCTTGGGCTCCCAAAGTTGACTTTCTTATCTGGAAAATGGAGATAATATAGTTTCCAGCTCATGGGGTTCTGTGATTTAGTATTAACAGAGATAACATCTGCAAAGGACTTTCGACAGTGCCTGGCACATAATAAGTGCTACACTGTTGGTGATTACATTATTTAGAGACCAAATGATTGCTATATAGAATGCAGATATTGATTCAATGATGTTATCAAATCATCACCAATGATGATAACCTATATCAACTGAGTGAGAAACTGCAGGGTTTTTTTTTTTTTTTTTTTTTTGAGACGAAGTCTCACTCTGTCACCAGGCTGGAGTGCAGTGGCGCGGTCTCAGCTCACTGCAACCTCCACCTCCCGGGTTCTAGCGATTCTCCTGCCTCAGCTTCCTAAGTAGCTGGGACTACAGGCGCCCACACCACGCCCGGCTAATTTTTGTGTTTTTAGTAGAGACGGGGTTTCACTATGTTGGCCAGGATAGTCTTGATCTCTTGACCTCGTGATCCACCTGCCTCGGCCTCCCAAAGTGCTGGGATTATAGTCATGAGCTACCGTGCCCAGCCAAGAAACTGCATTTCTTCAGAGAAAAAAGTTGGAAATTGGATAAGAGAGAGTAGACCATTGCAGATAAGTGACCAGAATAGCTGAATTTTTAAACTTGAAATAGAGATAAGTCTTTGCAGCACATTTTTTTATTCATTCATTCATTCAACAATGTCTTTGTGAATGGCCATTAAGTGTCAGGCACTGTGTGCAAGGTGCTAGGGATGAAGAAGATAAAACTGTTACCATTAAAGAGCTCATAGTCAAGAAGAGGAGAGAGAAGAAAATTCGTATCAGAACAGTGTGCTGAGAACTCCATAGAGATTTGTTCAGAGTGTATGAAGGAAGCAGGCAGTCGAGTCTACCTAGACATTCCATGGTTCAGGAGGGCATCTGATTGTGATCTGCTTCCTACTTGTGGGTTGAAGGTATACAGAGTAGTAGCTTAGTAAGGCAAAAATCTTAGAAGGTCACACCTCGAAACTGGCAAATGTTAATCGTGGCTGAAACTGACAGGAGTTCTTTCTATTATTCTCCCCACTTGCATTTGTCTTTGAAAATTTGCACTATAAAACCTTTTTTTTTTAGTAGCATATCAAATTAATTTCTCAGATCCAGGAAAGAGCAGTGAGGCATGAAAGCACTGGCAGCAGCCGAAACCAGGAACATACAGGTTCTTTAACAAAAGGGAAGAATCAGGCCTCACTTGATATGGATGGAGGAGCAAGTCGAAGTAAAGAAGGGAGAAGGGCCTGAAAGACACAATTCAAGACAGTGAGAGCAAGGGGAAAAAGGAATAGAAATGGAAAGAAAATCAAGAGCCAAAAAGGGAAAACAAATAAAACCCAGAAATTCTGAGCACCTAGTTACTACAAAAAAAGGCAGAAAGAATGGAATAAAAAGAGAAAATATGATCAAAGCAGGCCTAGCTAAGAGCATTATGGGGAAGCGAAATGAAAAAGGCTAAGGCACAAGCGAAAAGTATTGTCAGAGATGAAAACACATTAGGATTTAGCTCCAAATGAGAAATAGTGAAAGATAAAGCAGAAGGATGCTCTATGAGGAAGCCAAATTCAGGGGAGAATAAGAACTCCAAATAAGCCACATAGCAGGATGTTAATTTAAGGTGCTGGAGTTTAAATAAAATTTGCAGAATGATTGTTTCCTATCGGGGGTTAAAAAAATGCAGAATGAGGTTGGGTAACTTTTGGGAAGATCTGCAAACATACCTTGACAAGCTCATTTGTTCTTTTATTCATTCAATTCAACAAATAGTTATTAACATGGTCTTTGTCCTCACAGAGTTTAGGGCCTAGCAATGGAAACAGACACTAAATAAGCAATTATAATAAACCATGACAGGCCGGGCGTGGTGGTGGGCGCCTGTAGTCCCAGCTACTCAGGAGGCTGAGGCAGGAGAATTGCTTGAACCTGGGGGTCGGGGGGCAGATGTTGCAGTGAGCCAAGATTGCACCACTGCACTGCGAGAGTCTGTCTAAACAAACAAACCAACCAACCATGACAGGTGCCAAGACAGGGAAAGTGTGGGGCTTGGGAAGCACATGGCAGGCACTCACAGGCTGACTTGGATTCCATGCTGGTTGTTCCCTCAATCCAGAGGCTGCCTCTGGGGCTCTGTAGGAGCAGAAATCTGATCTGTTCCCCCATCCATGTATACCTCTTAGGGATGGACACACCTTAGCCAAGCTCACAATGGCACAGCCACCAGAAGACCAATCTGTTGACTTACACTGAAGAAAACAATTCTGAAAGATTTGGCTATTTGGATTATCTGATCAGCACATTCTTACATAATAGACAAATCTAAGTGGGAGCCAGGTTGCCATCAAAGACTTGTTCAGAGAGGATGGCTCATAAGGGTGGAGGTGAACTACATGATCTTAACGCAGTGTCACCAAGCAGCGATAGCCCAGTGAACCAATTTGCGCTGTGCAACCATTATCTGTCTCAGAGAAGATATCTGTGCTCACGGCTCAAGGCACTGTCCCTCTGGGCACTGAGAGAGGGGCTATTACAGTTCCTCTTTCTCAATGATCCATTTTATAGACCCCCCCCACTTACATTTACATATTCATTTTCCAGACTGAGTACAACATAATTAATTAAATACAATTTTTCTTAGGTATAATTACAATTCATCAATCTTGTCCCCTCTAAGGTGTCACACAGATACATCCTCCAGATTACCTTTGTGTACTCACAACCTATTGGGCCCTCCCTATGTAAGTCTGATTTTATTTATCATGTTTTAATTATTTCTATGTCTGTGTTCAAAGTGTACTTTTAATCTTGTTTTGGAGGTGTGCTGCCTATTTTCCATGTACTAGATCTATTCTCTAGGCAACCAAAGTTGAGTTTGGCCAATGAATGGGATGTCAGAGGCGAAAGGAAAGGAGGAAAATGTCAAGATATTGAATCCCTCAGTTCCCTCCTTATGTGATCACTACAAACAGGTTCCATCTCCAGACCAAAGATTACAGCGTTTGTTACAGCGTTTGTCATTAGGGCCCTCTTTGTTTCTGAGTTTCAGTAATAGTTGTCTTCCTTTTCCAGTTTGGGCCTCAGAGTGGTAATATTTCCTTGGTGTTACAGCCTGAAGATACTGCAGTGTCCCTTGTTGGTCTCCCTGAACCCTGTCCATATCATTATAAATAGTGTCTTTATTAAACTCTTCTCAATATATACTTTGCTTGTGCCATCTCTTTCCTGTTGGGACCCTGATATAGGTAGGATATTGATTTTAGACTCATATATCACCAATGGGAGGTAAAGCCAAATAAGACTGGAGCATAGTATGTGATTAACTGGATTATATAGTGATTGAGACCCAAAGAACTAGAAATTTCATTTCTGGGGTTCTGACAGAACAAATTTTAAGTAATACTTCCCTGCAAAGTAAATATAGGAAGTAATATAGAATTTTGGATTTAAAAAGAATCTTAAAGAGTGTCTAGATCTTAACAATGAATACAGTTGAGGCAGATAAGGTGAAGTGGTTTACCCAAAATCACAAAGTTCCTTAACTATAGAACTGAGGGTAAATTTGGCCTTCTGGTTCCTAATTCTCTGCTACTGTGTTTCCTCTGGGGACATTATCTTTATTTCTAGAAGAAGAAAGCAATATGGGTGTTGTCTTACCCCAGTTTTTTCTTCATTAAACAAGAATTCCCATAAAAGGAGGGAAAAGAAGGTAGGTGTGGTGATTTTTTAATGTGTAAACAATTTCTTCAATAATTATTTCTCCAGGCCGGGCACGGTGGCTCAGGCATGAGCTAGCATTTTTGGAGGCCAGCATTTTGGGAGGCCAAGGTGGGCAGATCACGAGGTCAGGAGATCAAGACCATTTTGGCTAACACAGTGAAACACCGTCTCTACTAAAAAACACAAAAAATTAGCCAGGCGTGGTGGTGGGCACCTGTAGTTCCAGCTACTGGGGAGGCTGAGGCTGGACAATCACTCAAACCCAGGAGGCGGAGCTTGCAGTGAGCTGACATCGCACCACTGCACTCCAGCCTGGGTGACAGTGTGAGACTCCATCTCAAAAAAAAAAAAAAAAAAAAAAATTATTTCTCCAGAGGTGGAGCTGGATTCCTCTTCTTTTGAATATAGGCTGGATTTAACAACTTGCTTCTCATAAGCAGTATATGGTAGAAGAGATGGTGTGTCACTTCTTAAATTAGGGGATAAAAGGAAATAAGATTTTCTCCTTGCTCTTTCTCTCTCTCAAACACTTGCTCTGGGGAAAACCAGCAGTCATGTTGTGAGAACACAAAAGTAAAACTCCAAGCAATGCTGTGGGGAGGAACTAAGGACTGCTACCCACAGCCTTTTGAGTAAGCCATCTTGGAAGCAGATCTTCCAGCCCCAGTCCAGCCTTCAGATGAACACAGCCATGGAAGATGGTTTGACTTTGATTCAGAGCCAGAACAATCTCTCTTATATGTTGCTGAATTCCTAACCCACAGAGACTGTGAGATAATAAATGTTTATTGTTTTAAATAGCTAAGTTTGAGGGTAATCTGTTATGGAGCAAAAGTTAATTAAGATGGCAAGGAAGGGAAAGACAGACAGAAAAAAAAAAAAAACAGAAAAAGTCATCAGAAAAAAAAATACTGTTGTAGAACATTCTTGCCAAAAACTGTTAAGAGAATAACTAGATAACACAAAAGGCTGATGAGTTGAGGAACTGCCAAATCAACATTTTGGAGCACATAATGTCATGGTTTTTGTAAGAATCCAAGAAAAAATGTTTTACAATTTAAACACTTGCAAAATGCCACTCTGGTCAGATTATGGTCTATAGAAGCCCAGTATTCTATTTATGAAGATGGAAAAAATTTTGTGAGAGAACATGGTTACTGTTTATGCCACTGAGCTTTGAAATCAAGAGCCTTCACCATTCCTAATTTCAACTCACACACACACACAAATTTATGGACTTTAGAAAAAAAAAATGCTGAGTTCTCTATTATCTTCTTTTTTATACTAAAACTGATTCCAAGCTCCAAGAGTTGATCCTTTCATCTAGAATTCTTGTGCCAGTCTTTGCAGGAAGTTCATGGAGCCTAGAGGCTAAAGGAAGCTTTGCTGGTTCAGTGGTAATATTTGGGGTGGAGATGGCTATCAGAGACCAGTAAAGCTCCATAAAATAACCAAAGTTACAGTCACTAACCACCACAACAAAAATTTTCATTTCAATGAAGAGTAACTGTTCACTTTGTCAAACAATTATTCCTATGGTTTGAGCCTTCATGACACACACACACACACACACCCGCATGCATACACATTGTCCTGCTTGCCAAGTATAGATGTCTCCCTATGAATCCCTCTTTTTGTGTCCTCATGTTATATTTAATACAGGATGAGGGGTTCCTCTGAAGTTTCTGCTGAAAGGCCCCTAGTTGTTCATGCTGCTATTTGGTGGCCATCATTCATTCTAAATGTAGACTTTAAAAAAAAATGCTCTTTGATTCCTTTTCCATTCAGCTTTCGTCTTCTCAGTCTCAACAATGAACAAACATTAAAAGAGAAAAGTAAAACTAAAGAAGCATGAATATCATACAAAGTAAGGGATTTTGTGAACAACGTAGTGTGAAAGATAACAGTGAGAGTAGCTCTTCCTTGTGCTTGCAATCAGAAGAGTCGTTGAGGAAAATGCCTTAGAGTATGTGAAATTGGTGAGGCATGTCAGATCATGGGATAGAGATGGCAAGGTGGGGGAAGGCAGTTTGGGGAGGAGGCGATCTGTGTGCAACATCAAGGGGGCAGCCAAAAGAAGGGGAATGTGTCAGAAGGAAAAAAAATCACCGAAATTAAAGAAGAAATGGGAAAACACATTTATGAAAGGTGAAAAATGGCACTGACTCAAGTAAAAGCTTTCTTCAGAGATATACTAAAAGATGTAAATCAGATAAAGGAGAAAATATTTATTTATTTGCATAAATAAATATCAGTTTAAAAAAAGAAATAGATGAGGATAGTGTGGTAGTTCACACCTCTAATCCCAGCACTTTGGGAGGCTATAGCAGGAGGATCACTTGAGCTTAGGAGCTTGAGACCAGCCTGGGCAATAAAGTTAAACGCCAAATCTACAAAAAATAAAAAAATTAGCTGAGTATGGTGGTGCATGCCTGTAGTCCTAGCTACTCAGAAGGCTAAGGTGGGAGAATCGCTTGAGCCCTGGAGTGGGAGGTTGTAGTGAGCTATGATCGTGCCACTGCACTCTAATCTAGGCTACAGAGACCCTGTCTCTAAAACAAACGAAACAAAACAAAAGATGAGTCAGCAATTTCCTTGAGTGACACCAAGACTTCTACAGAATGATGAATGTCCACACAGTCCAGCTCCGCAAGACAGCCTCTTATGATTATGCAAGTAATCTTAAAGCAGGATGAAATAAAATTCCTTCTAATGCTCTGGGATTGTACTGTTTGTTTTCCTAATGGGAGACTGGATTTTAAGTGGCAGAGGCAAACAGTTGAGAGTTAGAAAGCATAATAAAGTTCATGAGGAAAAAGAGAGTTCCTGGAACAGACTGGCTTACCACTGCATTTGCAAATAATTCCCCTACTGTTAAAATAAGCCTTTGGCAGATACATCCGGTTTGATTTTGGGAAAAGGGAGATAATAAAATCCATGACACTCGTGCTTTTTGCTGTCTCATTTAAGGAGGCTAACAAAAGAATAGTAGAAATTAGAGGCATTGAACATTTTACAATTCAGACTAAAATTTTTTTCATCATTTAACTGCAAAGATTAGTAGTAGCCAGCGACAGGATAATATCTCAGGCCTAAATTATGTTACAAGAAGATGACAGACAAGAATTTCCAGTATTTTGAAACCAATAACAGAATGACTTAAAAGAGCTTGAACTAGTGCTTTTGTCTCAGGAGATAGTAGTCAATACAATCAGGCATAAATCATTTAAAAACAGAGCCAGCATATGGGTTGCCTTCTAACTGTGTGAAATATACAAAAATGCTAGGCAAAATGTGATTAGCATTCCCATACATTATGGATAGAGCTTGAAATAAGGCAAGAATATTCATGCAATCCTCAGTGATATGCATAACAATAGAAACTGAAAATATACTGCATGAGAAAAATGCTAATGAAACATTAATAAGCAAAAATTTCTGTGCATAATCAGTGAAACTAAAGGGTTATTAGAGCTTAGGAATCTATTGTTTATGGAAAAGTGAAGGTATATAAATAAAAAGCGTACAAAATTTAAAATGGTAGAGGCAGTCTATTTTGTGTATCTAAGCATCAGGAGAAAAAAATATGTAAAGTATTATTCCAAATTTATTTTTAAAAAATAACAGTTGTTGTCTCTGAATATTGGGACTATGCAAAATTTCTTGTTTTTCAAATAATTCTATGATCAACTTTATTATTTCAAATATTATTTTTAAAAATTGGACTTTGGGTTTAAGGCCAGTACTGTATATAACTAGAAGAAAGAGCATATGTAAATTGTAGCCTACAAAAATAATATTATTATAAGGATGACAAGAACAGATGGATTCTGTTTTCATTTTGGTGACAAATATGTAGGTCTAGATTCAATATAAACAACTATAGAGTGATGGAGGCAGGAAAGAGGAAAACATTTTTAAAAGAATGAGAAAAGAAACATTAATTTCATTAGAATCTTAATGCTCTAATTTTCTGAAAAGATAAAAATGGTACAAAACAAAAACTGTAAGGGATATTAAAGAGAATATTGAACAAAGTTGACTTCCTGCAGAGTTTAAAATTATGCGTATGTACATTGTATTGAATGTGAGGCATTTCTATTGAGACATAAATAAAATCATAGAACTCTAGACGTAAAAGAAGTCTTAGATATTATCTGGTATCCAATTCCTTCATTTTGCAGAAAAAAACTGAGACCCAGAGAGTCTCAAACCTTGCAAGAGTTTGAGATTTGAACACAAGACTTCAGTGCTCCTTCTCTCTGATTTCACTGTAATTTATGCTGTATGTGAGCATCACAGTCAACTACATATCACAACTTCCCCAAAGGAGAAGGAACATTCATTAGGGCTGTAAGAAGACATAATAAATGCAATATTTTAGGCCAGGCTTAGTGGCTCACACGTATAATCCCAGCACTTTTGGAGGCCAAGGGGGGTGGATCACCTGAGGTCAGGAGTTTGAGACAAGATTGGCCAACATGGTGAAACCCCATCCCTACTGAAAATACAAAAATTAGCCAAGCATGGTGGTGAGCGCCTGTAGTCCCAGTTACTTGGGAGGCTGAGGCATGAGGATTGTTTGAACCCAGGAAGTTGAGGTTGCAGTGAGTGGAGATCATGACACTGCACTACAACCTGGTCAACAGAGGAAGACTTCATTCCCTCCTCCAAAAAAAAGCAGTATTTTAAAATGTTATGTTCAGTCTTTCTAAAACTGAAAAGTGTTGGTTCACTAAAGGGGAAGGAAGGAAAGAGGTGAGTTAATTTAAGGTTGAATGGAGGAAA
Source organism: Piliocolobus tephrosceles (assembly GCF_002776525.5). Lineage (NCBI taxonomy): Eukaryota > Metazoa > Chordata > Mammalia > Primates > Cercopithecidae > Piliocolobus > Piliocolobus tephrosceles. Next base: position 99,627,021 of record NC_045441.1, read on the forward strand.
TGGGACTTGTAGGGTGGGTACAAGGGCTGTCAATGAACCCAAACACAATTTGGAAGGTATGAGTAAAAGAGATTAGCCAATTGAGACTGATCTTGACTCAAGCGGGGGAAAAGATAGAATGGGATAGCTCTCTGTAGAAAATTTCCTATAGTGATGGTGAATGAAAATAATGAAACTTAAGGTGTTTAGGTCTAAGTTTGTAGAAAGACTACAGACTCAGAAGTGATTTTTTTTTTTTTTTTAAAGGAAAGCCAAATAAAGATTTCTGGAAGTTATGAATAAAGAACAGAGGATTAATAGAGTTCTGTTCAGGAACTGTTACTCAAAAGAAAAAGCAAGAAGTAAGCTGGGTGTTGTGGTACAGGCCTATAATCCCAGCTACTCAGGAGGCCAAGGAGGGAGGATATCTGTAGCTCAGGAGTTTGAGACCGGCCTGAGCAACACAGCAAGACTCAGTCTATGGGGAAAAAAAAGAAAAAGGAAAAGAAGAAGTAGAAAGTAGAGAGAGGGTAGATGCGGCCGGGCGCGGTGGCTCAGGCCTGTAATCCCAGCACTTTGGCAGGCCGAGGCGGGAGGATCACGAGGTCGGGAGATGGAGACTATCCTGGCTAACACAGTGAAACCCCGTCTCTACTAAAAACACACACACAAAAAAATTAGCTGGGCGTGGTGGCAGGCGCCTGTAGTCCCAGCTACTCGGGAGTCTGAGGCAGGAGGATGGCGTGAACCCGGGAGGCGGCGCTTGCAGTGAGTCCAGATAACGCCACTGCATTCCAATGTGGGTGACGGTAAGACTCCGTCTCAAAGAAAAAAAGGAAGGTAGATACAATCAGGAGACAGGAGTGACAGAGAATGTAACACAAGAACACAGAAATAATTGGATTTTTTTTTTTTTTTTTTTTTTTTTTTTTTTTTTTTTTTTTTTTTTTGAGGAGTCTTGCTCTGTTGCCCAGGCTGGAGTGCAGTGGCGCGATCTCGGCTCACTGCAAGCTCCGCCTCCCAGGTTCAGGCCATTCTCCTGGCTCAGCCTCCGGAGTAGCTGGGACTACAGGCACCCGCCACCACGCCCAGCTAATTTTTTGTATTTTTTTAGTAGAGACGGGGTTTCACCGTGTTAGCCAGGATGGTCTCGATCTCCTGACCTCGTGATCCGCCCGTCTCGGCCTCCCAAAGTGCTGGGATTACAGGCTTGAGCCACCGCGCCCGGCCAATAATTGGATTTTTAAGGAATTATTTGACACAAAATAGTGCAACCAGATTTTAGGAAGAAAACTCTCTAAGGAGTAAAAATAAAAGTTCACAACAAAAAATACATAAAGAGTAGGTTGAGGATATTTATATTTAGGTTCCTGTTATATTAACAATAAATGTGAACTATAAAAATGAGTAGAAGCCCATCAATAAATGATGAAAATAGAAGAGATTGGCTTTTGATAAATACCTTGCAAATGTTTCAAGTTTTCTTTTTCATTTATCACCCAGAAAAATTTGTTTTGAGCATATTTATGAAGTTTTATGAACAAAGCATTGGCCACTTAAGAGTAAAACCAAAAAAAAAAAAGAAGATTGTCAAGTATATTTTTCATGACTAATGCTGACCTGTCTGTCCCACTTCTGCTAGAATCAGAGGCTCCTGCAATTATGCAATAAAGCCAGCTGGTAGGATCAGACAGGGCCCTGAACACTGTGGGGAGATAGATGTGTTTTAGGGGAGGCAACCCTATGGAAAATGGCCACGTCTTGCCAACTGCTGTCTCAGGGGCTTTGGCTCTAAACCAAGGATCTGCATAATGGTATCAGCTGCTCTCCCTATTGCAGCCCTGCTGATAACATTCTCAGGCTCTATTTAATAGCAAATGATGATGCGCCTATGCCCAATACCAGCAAAGCAGTAAAAAGGACGCATTTCCACTCACCTCTGAATTAAGTATCCCAGATTATACTCTCTGAGACCATCCTATATTTCTTCGTAATTACGTACTTTGTTTGTATTTTTGTTTAATGTCAGTTTCTCCAACCAGGATATAAGGACAGGAACAGTTTGCCTCTATCCTAATTGTCCTTTGGTGTAACCATAACTTCTAGCAGGGTGCCTTGCACAGAGTAAGTGCTATAAATAATGTTGAATTCATGGATGAATTCTCTCTCAGAGAGTCACTGGAGCTATTAAAGGACATGTTCCTTAATCTATGTCAAACAGGTAACTTTCCACATTTTTAAATCCTGGAGAATGGTTGCATCTCAAATATCTTCCAAGGCTGATTCTTATTCATTTGCTTACTGCAACTCTAAGTGTTAATGTTTTTGATTCATTGGGATGTGCTCCAAAAATAGAACATCTAATCTAAATACATAAATTGGCCCAGCACTACATCCTGGACACATTATTATTATTGATGATAAACTCAGGTTTCAACTCTCTTTCCAATAGCTTTCCATCCTCCCTGGATTATTTCATGCCAAAAAAGGCATGCTTTTTAGAGCTCTTAGTTCCTTAAGTGGCAGGTTCTATTTAAATACATAGATAAGCGTTGTCAGGCTGTGCTGCTAAGAGTGAACTACTACTGGAAATTAACATTGCAGTAAAAACAATACTGTTGGAAGCTTTTTATATTTCTTCCATCCTTCCTCGTTTTTGGAAAACTTGAGAAGGGCCTGGTTTAAAAGAAATTCCAAAGAAGAATCATTCAAAAAGTAGCAATAGCTAGAAATGTCATTGTAACATTAACTTTATCATAAATGCAAGCATATGCAAGCAGTAGATACATTTGATATTATAACTATTGCATGATCTTACTTTAACATAGCCCCTGAGAAGTTCTGGGGAATATGATATGCTCAAATCTTCCCTCAGTGCTTGTTTATATTTTAAAGGTTTATGTGACTATTTTTTTCCTTTTTTGCTTGAGACAGAGTCTCTCTCTGTCACTCAGGCTGGAGTGCAGTGGCACAATGTTGGCTCCCTGCAACCTCTGCCGCCTGGGTTCAAGTGATTCTCCTGCCTCAGCCTCCTGAGTAGTGGGACTACAGGTGTGTGCCACCACACCAGGCTAATTTTTGTATTTTTAGTTGAGACAGGGTTTTGCCATGTTGGCCAGGCTCATCTCGAACTCCTGGCCTTAAGCCATCTACCGACCCTCAGCCTCCCAAAGTGTTGGGATTACAGGCATGACCCACAGTGAAGGCCTGTGAGGTGTTTTTTTTTTTTTTTTTTTAATTTTTTTATTTCTTTATTTTTTAGCTTATGTCTGATCGTTTAAGACAACACCCTTGGCCGGGCGCGGTGGCTCAAGCCTGTAATCCCAGCACTTTGGGAGGCCGAGACGGGCGGGTCACGAGGTCAGGAGATCGAGACCATCCTGGCTGACACGGTGAAACCCCGTCTCTACTAAAAAATACAAAAAAACTAGCCGGGCGAGGTGGCGGGCGCCTGTGGTCCCAGCTACTCTGTCGCCCGGGCTGGAGTACTGTGGCCGGATCTCAGCTCACTGCAAGCTCCGCCTCCCGGGTTCACGCCATTCTCCTGCCTCAGCCTCCAGAGTAGCTGGGACCACAGGCGCCCGCCACCTCGCCCGGCTAGTTTTTTTGTATTTTTTAGTAGAGACGGGGTTTCACCGTGTCAGCCAGGATGGTCTCGATCTCCTGACCTCGTGACCCGCCCGTCTCGGCCTCCCAAAGTGGGGGGCTTACAGGCTTGGGGCACCGGGCCCAGCCACCCCCCCCGGGGACAAAGGCGAGACCCACCCCCAAAAATAAAGAAAAAAAAAAAAAAAAAAGACAACACCCTTATTGTATTAGGATCCATGATGAATAACACATTTCTTGGGAAAATGAAATTTTTCATAGTTTTGAAGTACCAGCAGTGCCTACAAGAAATGATTTAACAAAGTTTAACCTTAGGTGTCCTCACTGAGTTACAATGATTTCTTTCTTAATTTTCCCAGTGGCAGGGTAATGTCTTAGAAAAGAATGAGGTCTCTAAGCTGCTCTACAAACAGATCATTCTAGTTGATATGGTTTATATATATTCTGCTGACTCTGTTTCTGCTATTAAATGGTTGGGAAACCTTGGTGTTATCATTTTTAATCTCCATCTGGCCTCACTTCTCTCAGCTACAAATTGAAAGAATTGAATAAGATCAATAGTTTAGAATATTTAGCAACAAAACTCTTTCTTCAAATGAAATATTTTGTCAAAGCCCAAAGTATGGAATAGAATATGACTCCAATTAATGTAGCTTGAAAATCACTAACCTAAATACTATGTCATTTGATTATGAAATTTTATCATTCCCATTAATTGATTTGTATCATATTCAGTGAGTATTAATAAATACTCACCAAATGCCTGCTAGGGACTTAAGGACTGCTAAGGATCCTGCTGTATCCTGTGTGGAAGCCAGGTATCTTCTAATGCATTATTTCCAAAGGGAGACCAAATGATTCCCCAAAGAAACAAAATAAAAAGTTATAATACAAGCGCAAAAGAATGTACAACACAGAGAGCCGTTACTTCTGGCCAAGGGCTGAAACAAGTCTTCATGAGGGGATGGCACTTGAGCAGAAGGTAGGATTTTTGACTGGGGAGGATGGGTATGGATTTCCAAGTGGGGCAAACATAGTAAGTGAAGGTACGGAGACAGGAAATTGAATGGTATGTTCAGAGAAAGGCAAGTGTTCCCATTTGGTTGCAGTATAAATGGTAAAGATGGAGACTTTGAGCTAAAGCTGGGAAATCAGGTTGGAATCAGATTACGGAAGTCCTCAAATTTCATGATAATGAGGTTTGCTTTTATTCTCCAGGAAATAGAAAGCCATTGGAGTTTTTTTTTTTTTTTTTTTTTTTTTTTTAGCAGAAAGTGACATAAACAGAAATGTACCCAGAAAAGATTTCTCAAGTAATAATGTATAAGTAGAAATGGGAAAGACTGGAGACAGGAAGGTTAATTGCAAGACAACAATCCTGATGAGAAGTCATGAAGACCCAGCCTGGGATGCTGCTGTGGACTGAATTGTGTCCCTTGCTCCAAATTCATATGTGGAAGTCTTAACCCCCAATGTGATTGCATTTGGAAACAGGGCTTTTAGGGGGTAATTAAGGTTAGATTAGGTCATAAGGGTGGACTTTGTAGGACTGGTGGCTTGATAAGAAGAGGAAGAGACAACAGAGCCCTCTTTCCATGTATGCACACCAAGAAAAGTCCATGTGAACACACAGTGAGAAGGTAGCCATCTACAAGCTAGGAAGAGAGCCGTCAGCAGACCTCAACCACGCTGGTGCCCTGATCTTGGACTTCCATCCAAATAAATTTTGTTGTTTAAGCCACCAAGTCTATGGGGCTTTGTTATGGCAGCCAGAGCAAACTAAGACAGACAGTGACATTAGAAACAGCAGGGAGAAGACAAATGTCAGCAAGATACCACAGAAGTAGAATTGATAGGACTTGACAACCAAGCTACTCTGGGACATGAGAGATGTTGGGGCTCAGAAAACAATACCCTGAAATGAAGGCTTCAGAAGCAAAAGTGTTCTCTGACCTCTCCTGTCCTGTCTTTCAGTCCCATTGTCTCCCGAGGCTGAGGCTAGCCATAGAAACTAGAATCCCTCTTCTCCAAGGTAGGTCATAGAAACCAGAACCCCTTTTCCCCCAAGATAGGCATAAAACCTAAAAATATTACTCTAACTTTAACTCTGCCTTTCTGTGTAAAAACTTACTATAAAGAAAATTATCTGACCTTATTTGACTGTAGGTCCCAAGACCCCTATTCCAGAGAGGGTCCTACTCTCTACCCAGAAGGAAAGAATGCACACTCAGGGACCAGGGAGAATCTAGACAGTAAGGCCTTGCTGAGGTTCCCCATTCTATCTATTTCCATCAGATCCTAATCTTTTTGTCCAGTCATATTTCAATATGGCTGTCCATACTTTGTTGAATTGAACCTAAGCATCAAAATGGGCAGTTTCTCCTGTATCTGTGGGTCTTCCTTCTGAAAGCTTCCATGTATACATGTTAAGTAAATTTGTATGCCATTTCTCCTATTAATCTCCCTTTTGTGAGCTGAGTTTTTTTCAGCGAACTTTGAGAGGGCCAAGGAGAACTTTCTCCTTTGGCCCCTGCAGAGGCAAAAGTCAACTGTGGCTCTGAGAGTCTAAGATGGTGACTAGAAGGTATTATGACACCATTTACAGAGATAGAGAATGATAACAGGGAAGAACAATTCTGAGAGCACAGAGTTAGGTTTGTTTTCCTGACAAGTTTGGTTATTGAATTTGAGGTGTTGGCAATGTACCCATATGCAGTCTTCCAGGAGATAAATGAAACTGTGGCTTGGTGGTTAAGAGGGAAGATTGAACAAAAAATTTCATTTATTTTGAAGTCACCTGTAGAGGGGTAACACCAAAGACTTCTCGTTGATTAACAAAATCATTAATTAATGCACAATATGCTGCAGATAGAAAAAGATCTGTACGTCTACTACAAATCATACCCCTCTCTATGTCTGCTAAGTAGGCCTAGCTTATGTGTGATTTTACAAGTTCTAGAACTCATACAGTAAAAGAATTGGAAAATATAAAATGTCTACCTTTAAAATGGTGAATAAAATGTACTTTAAACATCCGAAAGTATTCCCTTGTGCTTTGATACATGTGCGATTTGTTTCTGTTGGCAAGAGAAAGACTAAACAGAATTTAGCACACCATACAGCTCGACAAACAAAAGATACTATGACCCTGAAGCAGGGTAAATGGTAAATTGTTCTTCAAATAAAGCACACATTTGCTCTAGGAGGACTGAAAGCAAAAATAGAACAGTCTATGCCATAGGGATGCCGATTAGCAAAAGAATTCTACACCTGAGAATCTTGCTTCTTCAATTTCACAAGTGACAATGGAGTAACTAAGTTGGAGAGAGAAAATGAGGATCAAAGAAAAAAATCACAGAAGTAGAACAAAACATTATAAAACAAAAACAATAAATAAGAGTATTTAGAGAACACTCTGAAGACTTTTCCCTGTAAAAAGTGGCTCTTTGTCTTAAGAGCCTCTGATTTCTAAAACTCATAAAACTTGAAGATGCAGGTTTGGAATTTCCCACTAAATGTTTAACTCACTAAATAGAAATTGGAAAATCTCAGCTATGTGGACCCTTATGCCCAGAAATAAAGGAAAGACTTGTAAGAAATACCGAGGTGCCTATAACCTAGTACCTGCTATAGAAATCCATACTCCTCAACTTAATGAAAGTGATATGTGTGTATCATTCCCATTTCTCAAAGGTATCTTCACTTATGTAAGTGATTTCCCTTGCTATTTAATGACACATTTCTAAATAATACACATGTTTTTATTTCTTGATTCATTTAGAATTTCCATTGCCTCCCTGTTACGGAATATCAGAATTAGTGCTCTTATTCCATGCCACCACAACATATACACAGATACACACAGAAAAATGCACATAGTCACATAGACGTACGCAATCTTCCCCTTCTCTTTTCTGCTCCTAAGTCATACCACCCTTCTTTGGTTATATCGATACTTGTTTACATTGTTGTGACTACATAAATATCGCTTATGGCTAAGCCACATAGTGTTCTATGACTTTACTTCCTTTTTTTTTCAACTTTTGCTTTCCCTGAAGTAGACTGCACTGTTTTCAATTGCCTACTTTTCTTTTTTTTTGAGTCGGTGTTTTGCTCTGTCTCCCAGGCTGGAGTCAGTGGTGCCATCTCAGCTCACCACAACCTCCGCCTCCCTGGTTCAAGCCATTCTCCTGCCTCAGCCTCCAGAGTAGCTGGGACTACAGGCACCTGCCACCACGCCCGGCTAATTTTTTGTATTTTTAGTAGAGATGGGGTTTCACCGTGTTAGCCAGGATGGTCTCGATCTCCTGACCTCATGATCCACCCTTCTCGGCCTCCCAAAGTGCTGGAATTACAGGCGTGAGCCACTGCGCCCGGCCCTCAATTGCCTAGTTTTCTCTGAACTATCATTTATTTTTTCCCCAAAGTCTCTGCCAGAGGTGTAGTTTTTCTCAATATAATCAAACACATGAGATAATTTATGAGTTTCTTTCCTTTTTCTCGGGGACTTCCTTCTGTATGTCTTTGATTTCCTCTTCCAGTTGGACCTGGATGATCTCTAGACCTGCAGAACCACAGCTATCCCAGGTCCTTCATCATTATCCTGAGAATTATCAGTATATAAATAGAATTTAAAGCCACTGGACTTGATGAGATCACCCAGGGAGTGAGTGCAGAGAAAGATGTCTGGAATGCTTCAACATTGAGAGGTCAGGAAGATGAGTCATATTCAGTAAAGAGGATGACAAGATGTGGCCAGGGAGATAGGAGGAGAACTAAGAAAAAGTGGAATCATGAAAGCTAAGTGAAGGAAGTATTTCACATGGGCTTTTTCAACATGGCTGCTTACTTAATCAAACCAGCAAGGAGAATCTCTCCCTTCCTTAAAGGGCTTTCCCCTGATTAAGTCAGGACCTGGATAATCTGTCTTTTGATTAACTAAAAGAAAAAAAACCTGCTTTGGTACTGCAACTGATTTAATTCATTTGCAAAATCCCTTCAACTTTGTCATTTTTTTATTGGCTAGAACAAAGTTACAGGTATCACTCATGCTCAAAAGAGGAGATTGTGGCCAGGCACAGTGGCTCATTCCTGTAATCTCAGCACTTTGAGAGGCCGAGGTGGGTGAATTGCTTGAGGCTAGGAGTTTGAGAACAGCCTGGCCAACATGGTGAAATCCCATCTCTATTAAAACACAAAAATTAGCTGGGCATGTTGGCAGGCACATGTAACCCCAACTACTAGGGAGGCTGAGGCAGAATTGCTTGAACCCAGGAGGCGGAGGTTGCAGTGAACTGAGATCCCGCCACTGCACTCCAGCCTGGGCAACAGAGCAAGACTCTGTCTCAAAAAAAGAAAGAAAGGGGATTGCACAGGACCTGAATAGCAGGGAGAAAGCAGTCACCTAAGAGTTTGTTTGCCACAGAATGGCTCAATTGAAGAGAAACGTTAATGACACAGAAGACAGAGGTGACAACTGCAGGAGCAATTTCCTTGAGTAGGTCAGAGGGAATGAATGGAGTACAGGTAGACAGAACATTAACAGACAGAAGGTGAAGTATGTGGGAACAGGTTCAGGTAGGCTACTTGATGTGGTGGTGGGAGCATGTCTCAGTTCCCTTCTGCTTACTGGAGCCTATATATTCTTGTTCCTCAGTTTATCTCCTCATTTTGGTAAAACTTAGATTCTTGAGAAAGGGAAATGGGAATTTATATTATGTAAAACTGACATATCTTGCAATATCTTCAGTCTACCTTTACTTTGCTGAATATAGAATTTTGTGTTGAAAATAGTTTTCCCTCAGCATTTTGAGGATATTAGTTCTATTGTTTTCCAGCTTCCAGTGCCATGTTGAGAAGTCCAATGGTGTTCTGATTCCTGAGCTTTCAGATGCGGTTTGTTCTGGTTTTGTCTCTTTTTGTCTTGTTTTGTTTTTCCTCTCTCTGAAAGCTTCTATACTCTACTATTTATGTTAGTGTTCTGAAATTTCAGCATTCTGGACTTAGTGAGGATATTTTTATTTATTGCACCATAAGCCTGTCCATGGGCCCCTCCAATCTAGAAATTCATATCATTTAATTCTAGGAAAAGTAACTGTATGATTTCTTTAATAATTTTCTCCATTTCTCATTGTCTTCTTTCTTGAACTATTATTTCGATGTTAAAAATGAAATCCTTTAATTTTCTTATTTTTCTCTGCTATTTTCTAGATTTTTTTTTTATTTCGTTCTACTTTCTGGTAATTTCTTCAGCTTTATCTTGGACCGTTTTATAGATTATATATCTACTGTCATAGTTTTAATTTCTAAAATTATTTCTTATTTCTTTAAAATATAGCACAGTGGCTCTAGAGCCAGACTGGGTCCCATCCCAGTACCATTTGCTAGCTATGTGATCTTGGGCAAATTACTTAACCTCTCTGTGCCTTGGTTTATCCATCTGTAGTGTAATAATACATCTATCTCTTAGAGTTCTTGTAAAATTAAATGAGTCAATAGATATAAAGTATTTAGAACAGTGTCTAATAAATAAATGTTAGGAATTATTGTTATCATTATTGTATGTTAGAGAAAAATGCCTTTTTGACTTTTTCTTCTGTTCACATTTCAGTCTTTACTTCTTTGAATTTATCTATTTAATTCATTTATCTTGATCCTAGTCTTTCATATGAATAACTTTTCTTAGAAATCATGATTCTTACATAATTTCATACTTGTAAAGTATGTGGAGGGGTGGTGGTTATTGACCAGTGGACTTCACAATGGAGCTTCACAATAGAAGTTTTCAGAGAGAGGAAAAACACAGAGACGTGAGTTTTTCATTGGGGACCCTCCAATGTCAGCAACTGTAGGTCTTGTCTCTTGGGCTGGTCAGTTCCTTAAAAAGGAACTCTCTAATTTCCTGCTTAAGAGGGTATAAATCTGTCTGTCCAAAATTTGGGAAGTCCAGAGAGGAAGGAGGCCACCGATAAGTAGTTCACCAATCAGGATCAATCTTCCTCTTTTTAGTATAGAACCTCATCCCCACAATAAGCTGTGTAAACTTCTCTAGAAAATAAATTCCTCCACTTCCCACTGGGAATGAAGAAGAGCAGTGACTTGCCTACGTAAGATAGAGAAGGGGCTGGAGGGTGGACAGTATTATCAGCTCTTTCTACAGCCATTTAATCAATTCTCACCCCTTACCACCCCTCCAGAGACACCCAGTGTCTTCAGACTCCATGCTCTGTAACACAGATGTGATCTTGCTTCTTGTTGGCTTACTCTCACTGACCCTTCACCAGGCTTAGGTTCCGGCATTCTTCAGCTTGCTGTTATTTCCAAAATTCTAGTAGACAACTCTCATCTGTTCTTGTCCCTTTTCCTGTTCTTTTTTTTAAATTAAAAAATTAATTTTTTAAAAAAATTTGTGATAAAATACACATAACATGAAGTTTACTTTCGTAATCATTTTAAGTGTACAGTTTAGTAGTGTTATATATATTCACATTGTTGTGCAACCAATCCCAGAACTTTTTCATCTTGCAAAACTAAAGCTCTTTACCCATTAAACAGCTTCCCATTTTCCCCTCCCCAGTCAGCCACTGGCAACCACCATTCTACTTTCTCTTTCTATAAATTTTGACTTTTCTAGATACTTCATATAAGTGGAATCATACAGTATGTGTCTTTTTGTGACTGACATTTCACTTAGCATAATGTCTTCTAGCATGTGTCAGAAATTCCTTCCTTTTAAGGCTGAATAAAAAAAAATTAAATTATTTTTAATTTTTATTGTGGTTCTCCTGTTCTTTTTGTCATTTGAGTTTTCCTGTGTTCCTTTAGCCATTATTTTAGTGGAGTAGGGATAAACTTCTGTGTCTAACATGGTCCTCAACAGAAAACCCATATTCTACTTATGAAATGTGATGTTTAAAGACATATTCTTTGTTGCTTTTTTAGATTCTCTCTAACTTTGCAAGATTCCTTAAAGGAGAATAATAAGTATGCATTTCGTCCTGATTTAGCCAAAGAAAAACTTATGCTTTGATATTAAGCAAAAAAATTTGCTTCAAGCAGCTTCCTATTCAGCATGAATATAAGCTCTTCCTTAGTGAATCTAGCATAGTGGATCTCAAAGTGTGGTCCCCAGACCTACAGCCTAAGTATCACCTGAGTATTTGATAGACGTGCAAATTCTCGGGCCCCACCTCAGACTTACTGAATCTGAAACTCTGGGGGTGGGGCCCAGCAACTGTGTTTTAAGTAGCCCTCCAGGTGATTCAGATGCTTGGTAAAATTTGAGAATCACTAGTCTTCTAGCAGCAACCCTTTTGCAAAGTTGCACATAGAGATTAAACATTTTATTTACTCTTAGTCCAAATGTCTGTAAGATTTTCAGGTGATGGGGTGACCATCTTTTAGCAGGCATGTTGTGAAGTATCTGTACCACGTCTACAACATTGGGACTAGTCCCAATATTCAGGATTTTCCTCTGCTGAAGAGGCAGTCTTTATCATGTATTTACACTACTTGACCACTTCCTTATCTGGCACCCTACTGGCCACACTTACTAGACCACCTCAGTCAAGGTCAGGCAATTTACTAGATGGTCAAGACCAACTAACCCGATTCTCTCTTGAGAATATGAATCAGAGACACCAAAACTGTAGTCAGTGTTGAAATGCTGAAGGTATGTAAAACTGAGGCTGATGATCACAGTCAGCCTTGGGCAAGAACAGGCCCTGTATCCTCCCAATTGCCTCTTTATTTTTCTCCTTGAGTAGGTATATATTTCTTGCACCCCAGAGACTTGATCAGAAAACACCTTAACTATTGACAGGAAGTGCTGCATGATTGATTGGTCATAGTTATTATTCTGTACTGCTTGCCCAAGCCATTGACTTTGTTTTTTGGCAGTTACATATAAGCAAGTTGATGTATCTCTTTAATTTCCCGGTGTGAAAACAAATTTGGTAGCACTCTTTTCATTTCAATGGTGAGCTCTCAGAGTTCTTTTGCCATTGCTTCCAGTCTGATTCTCTGAGAAATTGGTGCAAATTGCTTTGTAAATCCACAACCAAAAAATCAGTATCAGTGATGTTCTTTTAAAGAATATGAGATAGATAATTCCCATAAGCCACTGTTCAAAAGGCTCAAAATGAAATATCCTGAAAATGAAAGCAAAAGAAATCATACAATATTACCAAAAAGGTTATGTGGTAGTGAATATAAGCCAGAATATGATTTGAGAAGTGAACATTTGTTCTGAGAACAATGCTAACATAATGGGAATATCAGGACCAAGCTTTACTTTTTCAGGTCATGGTTATTTATTTAAGAACTGATGCAAATGAAAATTACCAGAGATCTGTTTGCAAGGATGTTTCAAGTCCAATAAGTCTTCTTTTAGTGTTACACTATTGTAAATCTCTCAGGATGAAAGAGACTATATGGGTCATCTAATCCAATTAGGCATTTCAGGACTGAATCATTTCTGTATTCTTAAAGAAATGAGAACCACACAACCTTGGCATTGTGGTTGATGACAGACAGCTGTCTACCATGCTTCATATAATAAATCTACAAAAAGAAATAAATGAATTTGGAAACACAAAATGGCATTAACAAGATACGGCTCTTATTAATGTTTGGAAAAGTAGTGCTTTTTTTATTTTGTCATTCCTGGGGAAAAGGTGTTAGACATTGTGGCAGAGAGATTGATAATTATCTCCAGACTTTTTTTTTTTTTTTTTTTTTTTTTGAGCCAAGGTCTTATTCTATTACCCAGGCTGGAGTGCAGTGGCATGACCCCAGCTCACTGCAGCCTTGAGCTCCCTGGGCTCAGGTGCTCAATCCCACCTCAGCCTCCTGAACAGTTAGGACCACATGTGTACCACCAAGCCTGGCCAATTTTTGTATTTTTTTGTAGAGATGGAGTCTCCTTATGTTGCCCAGGCTGGTCTCGAACTCCTGGGCTCAAGCAATCCACCCTCTTTGGCCCCCCAAAGTGTTGGGATTACAGGAGTGAGCCACTGTGCCCATCCAGACTTGGTTCTTTTTAATCCCCAAATGTTTACTTGTCACATGACTGCTCAAAATAAAGATTACATTTCCAAACTTTCCTAATAGCCATGTGTTTCAGTGGCTATCGCTGTGTAACAGATTATCTCAAAACCTAGAGGCCTACCACAACCTTTTTATTCTGCTCACAGATTCTGTGGAACAAGACTTCAGCCAGGGCATCCAGCACAGGGCTGGCTTCTTCCGTCATGCTGAATTGACTTCAATAATGCTCTATTAAGATCGAGACCATCCTGGCTAACACGGTGAAACCCCGTCTCTACTAAAAAATACAAAAAACTAGCCAGGAGAGGTGGCGGGCGCCTGTAGTCCCAGCTAGTCGGGAGACTGAGGCAGGAGAATGGCGTAAACCCGGGAGGCGGAGCTTGCAGTGAGCTGAGATCCGGCCACTGCACTCCAGCCTGGGCGACAGAGCGAGACTCCGTCTCAAAAAAAAAAAAAAAAAAAAAAAAAAAAAAAAAAAAAAAAAATTAATGCTCTATTAGAGAAATCACAAGCACTTTCAAGGGGAGGGGAAATAAGACTTCATTAGTGGGTAGTGGCCACGCCACACTCTAGCAGATATTGTTGTAGTCATCTTTGGAAAATGCAATCTGCCACACCACAGATGTGGCCATGTTGACTAAGTTCTAGCCAAGAGGATGGAAGAGGAATTGTGTTTAACTTCCTGGAAGTGTCCTTAAAGGGTATGTGATTCAGGGAAGGGAGGGGAGCTTCCACTTCTCTTTTTCACTTTCCTGTTAGCTAAAATATGTCTGGCCCTGGAGCAGCCATTTTGGACCACAAACAGGATCACAGAGCAATGAGCTGAGGGAGCCTGGGTCCCTGATGATCATGGAGCACCATACCAACCCTGAAATGCCCACATTTAGATTCCAGAGAAATAAAATTCTATCTTAAGCTATTGTATTTTGCATTTTCTGCACATGTGAGCAGTGTTAATCATAATTAATACAAATATTATCACAAATTTAGACAGGTGATGCACATGCATCTTAGACTACCAGATCCACAAAAATAATAATGCTTACACGGTAAAGAGTAGTACTAACATTGTGCTCCAACAAGTGACATGTGAGGCTCACCATATTTTATGAAAGTTTAATTCTCTCTTTTTTTTTTTGAGACGAAGTCTCACTCTTGTCCCCTAGTCTGGAGTGCAATGGCACGATCTCTGTTCACTGCAACCTCCGCCTCCTGGGTTCAAGCGATTCTCCTGCTTCAGCCTCCCAAGTTGCTGGGATTACAGGCGCCTGCCACTACGCCCGGCTAATTTTTATATTTTTAGTAGAGATGGGGTTTCACCAAGTTGGCCAGGCTGGTCTCAAACTCCTGACCTCAGGTGATCCGCCCGCCTCGGCCTCCCAAAGTGTTGGGATTACAGGTGTGAGCCACCGCGCCTGGCCAAAAGTTTAATTCTTAAAATACTTGACACAATTAGAAGCACTTAACTACTGTATATTTAAAAACAACGTAGCATTATTACTATAAGGTTCTTAAGAAATGAAAACAGAGAAATACATTGGCTCACGGAGTGAATACAGGATGCATCATTAACAAAGGGTTAACATCAAGATCCATTTTCACAAAAGGGACTAGTTTGTTACGTCTCTGATTTCTAGTATTGGAGTTTCCCCAGTCATGTGTTTACTCTTCCGTGGGTGGGAAGATAAATCAGAATAACCAAGTGAGCTTGCTCTTGAACTATTTTATTTACAATGATATGGTAATTGTAGAAAATGAAGTATGCGTATTTAAATAGCATTTAATTGACAAAAGACAATTTACTTCAAAATTGCAAACATTTGCAAAGTAAGCCTTATATCAAAGTCAAAGCCTTCTACTTTAAAAGCATACATTCGTAATTCTATTTTTCTTTATACTGAAGTATTTCAATTTTTGGAGATACAAGTCAAAATCACTCAAAGCATAAAGAAAAGTTTCAAAATAATAAGCGCCTCATCCTGCACTATCCTATTTGAAGGAGATCAACTAACTTTGATAGGTGCCTCACAATAAATGGTGCCTTTGTCTCAACAAATACTAAATGCGTGGAGTGCACAAAGGAATAGCATCAGTAAGGCGAAACATAATAAACAGGATGGATGGGGAAAGGCTGGATAAAACGTGGTGGAAGAAAAAGAAAGACGTCACAAAGATGGGGTAGCATTTCTTTGTCCAAAAGAGAAACAGTACCACCATAAGACTTTAAACAAAGGACATTAACAATACTTATCATGCAACTAGATTCTAGAAGGAAAATAAAATGCCACTACTAAGGTGGAGGCTGAAGTTTCAGGACAAATCGCTTAGCACCACCTCTGCGGGGGTTCACCATGGCGAATGACGCGTGGGAAGCGGGGCGAGTGGCCAGCCCGCTCCCGGACGCGCGGACAGGTGGACACCAAAACGGCCTCGCTGGGCCTCCCTCCGCCTCACCCGGCCCAGGCGCGCAGCCCGCCAACGGATGCCACCCTGCCGTGGTCTGAGCGGCTGGTGAGCGACGCCAGCCGGCGGAGGTTGCCATGGTTTCCGAGGGTCACGTGGGCGCGCTCTCCTGCGCCCCCTCCCGCGCACCGCGGCGGGGCGGGGGCGGGGCGCCCGGGCGAGGGAGAGGCGCGGCCGCGGCGGGAGCGGGAGGAGCAGGAGATGCTGCCAGCCCTCCCGGGGCCGCGCTCGCTCATCCGCCGCCGCCACACGGAGCAGACGCGCGCCGGGAGCCGCGGGCCGGGCCAGCCGGGCCGCCGGGGCCCAGTGCGCCGCGCTCGCAGCCGGTAGCGCCGCCAGCGCCGTGGGCGCTCGCTCGGCAGCCGCGGGGCCCTAGGCCGTGCCGGGGAGGGGGCGAGGGCGGCGCCCAGGCGCCTGCCGCCCTAGAGGCAGGATGAGCATCGAGATCCCGGCGGGACTGACGGAGCTACTGCAGGGCTTCACCGTGGAGGTGCTGAGGCACCAGCCCGCGGACCTGCTGGAGTTCGCGCTGCAGCACTTCACGCGCCTGCAGCAGGAGAACGAGCGCAAAGGCACCGCGCGTTTCGGCCATGAGGGCAGGACCTGGGGGGACACGGGCGCCTCTGCCGCCGCTCCCGGGGGTGGCACCCCCAGCAAGGGGGTCAACTTCGCCGAGGAGCCCTTGCACTCCGACTCCGAGGACGGGGAGGAGGAGGCGGCGCCGGCAGACGCAGGGGCGTTCAATGGTGAGGACCAGACCCCCTCTCCCTCGCGCCCCGGGATCCCCCTCGCAGCCACAGCGCCCCGCTGTGCTCTCGGATCCTGCCGCTTTGCGCGCCCACCTCTCTCCTCGCATTCTCCACCTTTCCCTACCTTCCCATCTCGCCCACCCCCTCAGCATCCATTTCTGTCTCTCCCACTCGCCCATCTTCCTACTCAGCTCTCATACCCTCTTCCCTTCCTCTGGAGGTGGGAGAGCTGGGAGGTTACGCTTCCCTCTGCCCGTCTGCCCCCTCTGCCTGGGCCGGTTGGGGTGGGCATCTGCTAGAAAGACAACTTTCGCTGTGATTGGAGGTATTTCGCTTGGAGGATACCATTGTGCATAAAGAAACTGGCCCACTTGGCGTCTTCTTTCAGCCCTTGTATTTATTAATGGAATGTCAAAAGAGAAAAGGCGAACGGTGTTTAATATGATTGACTTTACTGTTGTTAGGATGGTAGATTCACTAAAAGAAACATGAAATTGGACTCACTGGGGCAGAACAAAATTTATGGCCAATAGCTCTGACATTCTTGGAAATAAGAGTTATCTATTATTTTCCAATTTACCAATGCTGTGTTGTGTTATTTTTGGACACTCAACAAAGGATTCTATTTAGTCTGAAACCCACGGGGGTCTTTGGAACGAGGAAACGGGTTAATGGTTTGCTTTTTGTATAAAAGACATATTGAATGATTTGCTGTTTTATTTTTTTTTTAAGTGTATGAGAAAAACACTGTAGGAAGTTCTGAAAGCTTGTTGGTTGTCTTTAGAATGAAAAGCCAGTGAGTAATTGTAAGGACTGTGCCAGACTGAGCTAGAATAGACTGAGCTAGAAGAATGAATGGGAAAGAAAAAGGAATTTTCTCAAATAGCTGCTCCTGGCAAGTCCCACCCCTTCTGCTTACAACCCTCTTTCCCTAACACACCCAGACACACACCCTCATTTACAGCCCCCTGTATTACACAACATGCCCAAATCCCATTTTTATGGCAACCCAAGCTAAAATACCATGGAGTGCAATATGCAAGTGTTTTCTCTTTGTGGTATAAGGCAAACATGCATGCAGCATTGCACCAGCTTTTATTTATTTACACTGCTTGTGGTTTGTGTGTCCGCAGTGTATTTCATAAAATGAAAACATTTAGAAGTGTCATTTCATTTCCTTGTGTATGCTCCTAGGAAGATGTTTCTTTTCTTTGCACGATTATATGTTGAAATGGATTATAAAATTAATGTATTTTTAGTTTGTCCAAAACAATCCCAGAAAGCCTGGAAATTAGTGCTCTATGAAGATAAAAGTGAAGCTTGTTACTTACAATTTTAATTTTGGACTTTTAAATGTTTCCTCAAGAGGATAATCATAGTCTTAGTAGTTCTTTTTGCACAAGAATCAAATCAAATGCTTTTCCTTCCAGAAACAAGAGAAAGAGAAAAGAATGCATGTTTTAAATAGGTAAGAAGCAGCAGCCAGTAATGGATGATAGAAAGGGCAGAGATATCTAATACTTCTTTTATGCTCCTGACGCATGCACACATGTTCATGCACACACACAAAGGGGGAAAAAGGACTCTTTTTCCAGATTGGAGAAAACTATTAACTCAGGGGCTTGGTAAAGACCTTATATGTATTTTGTATGATATGTTGTTAATGTAATCAAAATCTTTTGTTTGTATAATGCATTTGTTGAAGTACTTTGCATCGATGATTCCATTTTCTCCTTATAACAATATATTGTGCACAGAAGAGATTCCATTTTCATTTTGTAGTGAAGAAATAAGCCGTTAACTTCAAAACAGCAGGGCTTTATATGACTTTATATTCTCCAAGGCACCTTTGCTGTAAAAATTGCTCAATGTGAGTTAAACAAGTTAAACTTGTAAACAATTGCACTATTTACTCCCCAGCCTCACCTCCAAGGCCTTTAAAACTTTTAGACTGCAACCAAATACGATTTGATCATTATCCAGGAGGCACATACATGTGTCTGATTGAAACTTTAGTACAGGTACTCCCTTCTGTCAGATGCAGTGCTTTTTGATATTTACTATTTGAATCGATTATTTCTCCCTATTTTAAATTGTGTTGAGACCTGCAGTTGAAAAACATTTAATTATAGGCTACAAAGTGGTTGGCAAACTTTTCTTGTAAAGGGCCAGATAGTAAACGTTTTAGACTTTGGGCAACATGTGGTCTTGATCACTTCGTCATTTTTTTTTAAACACATACACCTTGTGAGGGTTGGGGTTGTCCAAAATTAGCTGCATGTCAAGGCCATAGCTTGCTGACCCCTGGTCAGAAGAAAAAAAAAAGTCAAAATAGTACCATTGGGGAAAAAAACAGGAGTGAGCCTAAAAAGTATGAGCCTATCGGTTTGACATTTATGTCCAGAAATGTGCCTCATTAGAAAAGAATCCCAGATACTAGGCAATTCTGGCATAGTAAAGAATAAGGATTGGAAAACAAGTCTTAATTTACTGTGACACAGCACAAGACCTGCTGGGTCAATAATTCTGAAATTTTCATAGGCATCTCAAGGAAGTTTGATTCAGAAATGACCATTACCTTGTACCATTTTTGAAGAGCTTTTTGAATAGGTTGAGATGGGACATGGTATCTTTTTTTTCCCCATCAGTAGACATCCCACCCAGGTCGTTATGATATCAGTAGTTCCATGACTGTACTTTGGAAAACATTAACAGATAGTGACAATATTATCTTCTTCTTAAGAGTGAAAACATACTTGTCATTAGTTGACAATTGCTGTGTGCTGTCTAAATGCTTTAATTTTTTTATCTCAGCTTTATGAGAACGATAAGGCCATCACTTGCCCAGTGTTTCACGTGAGCTGCAAAATCAGGATTGGGACACAGGTGGACCTGGCTTCATCCCTGTGCTCTTGACTGCCGGATTATATCTGCAGATGGGGCTGGGCTAGCATGACCTGAGTAACCCTTTTATGTCAAGCTCTATTTGGGACCCTTAATGTGTTTGATTGTTAAAAGCTCTGAAAAATTAACTTGTCCAGGGTCACACATAGAACGAGTAAGTAGCGAAGCCTGATTTCTTACTCTTATGTGTCTAACCTTGAAGCCCAGGATCATCAGGGAGTTCTTAAATGGAATTTGTTCTGTGGGCTGACTCACAAGTGAGGTTTTCCTGGTTATTTTTTCAGTGATGGTGATGGATTTGCATCATTGGTTCATATCCTCTCTTGTGAATGTCTTAACGTAAGTGATGATATTTATGAGAGGTTGGAGTTAAAAGGCAAGTTTTTGACCATGAAACTTGTGCCCATTGACAAACGTAGGGATCAAGCATATGACCTTGGCCGGGCGCGGTGGCTCAAGCCTGTAATCCCAGCACTTTGGGAGGCCGAGACGGGCGGATCACGAGGTCAGGAGATCGAGACCATCCTGGCTAACACGGTGAAACCCCGTCTCTACTAAAAAATACAAAAATCTAGCCGGGCGAGGTGGCAGGCGCCTGTAGTCCCAGCTACTCCGGAGGCTGAGGCAGGAGAATGGCCTAAACCCAGGAGGCGGAGCTTGCAGTGAGCTGAGATCCGGCCACTGCACTCCAGCCCCGGCAACAGAGCGAGACTCCGTCTCAAAAAAAAAAAAAAAAAAGCATATGACCTTGATCTCATAATATGATGGTTTAATCAAATAAGCCAGGCACCTGCAGTTAGCTGGAAAAATGTTGTCTGGCCAGGGGTCATTGGTTTTTGAGGGTCAGGTAGTATGGCCGTATGTGGTGCTAGAACAGTCAGATGGGTGAAGGTGGTCTTCTTTCCTACCTTTCCAAAGGATCCCTTCCTCTTCTAATAGCTTTCCTTTCCCTCTCCTGTTCTCTTCCAGCCTCATCAATTCTAATTGTTACTTTCCATTTGCTAGCAATTTTGGTCAAAAGAGCAAGCTTTAGGTGTTTGAATGATAGTGGCTTATGGTGACCCTTTCTAGGAAAACTCTCAAAGGCCAGAAAGAAGCCATAATGGAAACCTCTTGGCGTCTACTCTGTCTCCCTCTTTCCCGTCCTAGAGAAAGCAGATACAGTTTGACAGGTCATGTCTGAAAGGGTAGCGTCCCTAGGCCTTGAATTTCTTAGAAGGGTTTACAGTAGGCTATAGCATTGCATCAGTACTAGTTTGGAGTAAAATCTGTGATAATTCATGATTTTATATAGGCATCATCAAGAGATCTTGTGTTGCCCAATGATTTCTTCAGTGGAATTGCTGAAACTAAAAATGAAGTTAATACCATTCAGATTACTCTGATAAATGGACAAGTGGTCAGAAACAAATTAACTACACATGGGCACATGCAGAGCAGTCAGCCGAGGAGAAAAAATAACTGCTGTGATAGAAAATAAAGAGCTGGTTTTCTATATTATAGAAGAAAAAGATCTAGAGTTCAAAGTAGATACACATACCAAAAATAGAGAATCATACCCCATAAGACAAGCATATCAAAGGTAATAAATTGAAATTTACCATGTAATAACTATGGCTTAATTCTCTTAACTCTGTCCTATGTCCAGTCTTACTGGAATCTTACCTACCTTTTGGTTTTTACAATTCAAAGGGAATTTGGAGAATTTACAAAACATCCTAAGGTCAAGCAAAATATTGTAAAGTTTATATCATTGATATAAAATCTTACAGAGTTATATACTTTTTTTTTTTTTTTTTTTTTGCAAAATAGCAATTTCATTGTGTTTTATGGAAATGAATCCAGTATTGCACTTCTTGGCAAGATGAAGTAGGGAATGAGCTTATGCAGCAGTTTTACTTAGGATTTAATGTTACACAGTAATAAAATCCATATCCTTTCAACTCGTAATTTGTAGCTAAGAGCCCCAGGATTTTGTAATTAATGAGAGTTTATAGTTTTTGGCTATTAGAGATTTACATGGTGGTTTTAAATCCTCCTGAAATGGATTACATCATTCAAGACAATGGCTAAAATATTGAAGCCATTATTTTAGTTATGAGCATAAAACAATAGTGTCAGAAAAGATAAAAATTATTTTCAGTTAGAGATGATGATTGTGATTTTCAAAGCAGAAGTTAACATTATTCATTTTACTAGTAATAAAATAAGTGGATTGCTTTAGGGGTTGAAATTGGGAAACCAAAAAACTTGAAATAGTGTCCTTTCTTCTCTTACCCATCTTTGCTTTGGGCTTTGAAAGAAGGGTAGTAAAGGGAGAAAGATAATAAATTCAGGAGGGAAAGGGGGAGGGAGAGAGCAAGAGAGAAGTAAAACCAGTTATGAAGGCTTGCTTGAGTAACTTATACTTTGTCTGAAGACATATAATGGAAACACCTAAACAGAAATTGAAGCATTAGTACTTTAATTTTTCTGCCTATCAAAAACTAAACCATTTAGCTGTTATTTTAGATAAGACAGTTACCAGCTTTTTTTTTAATGGAGGCACATAAATTGATGTGCTGTGTCTGGGTAGAACAGGAGTGAATGTTGAATGGTTATTTTATTGTTGCAAAATCTCATTCCATGGATTCCAGTAAATTTCCAGCTGTCAAGATTTTGTTAACAGCTATGTTGAAAAACAATTGTGTTTCTTTTTCTGTTGTGCAAATACAAACAGGGGACCTATGAATCCATTAATTTGGTGTTTATTTTTGACCCATTAAGAAAATCGTTTGTCAGGAGTAGTAGTAATAAAGCCCTACAGTGGAGGTTGGAGATTGATGGAATGTTTCAAGGTGAGAGATTCAGTGAAGAAGACTGAAGTGACTAACTGCAGGGTCTGCCTTAGAAGTGTGGAGAATCACAGAAAGTGCTGAGATCTGGGATGGCCTATTAGAAGGAATGTGTGAAAGTTGGAAGGTAGGATATTGCATTTATTCATTCACTGTACAAATCTTTATTGAGAGCCAACTTTTTCTTTTTTCTTATTTTAAGAAAAAAGAAGTGATCAGTCTTACATTTACTCTCTTTAGACTTCATTTTTTCTGTTTTTGTTTGTTTTTTAGTAGAGATGGGTCTTGCTTTCTTGCCCAGGCTAGTCTTGAACTCCTGGCTTCAAGCAGTCCTTTTGCCTCAGCCTCCAAAAATGTTGGAATTAGAGGCATGAGCCACCACGCTCTGCCTAGACTTAAGACACCATCCTTTTGTCAGAGATGGCCTCATAGATAGTATATGTGATCAATTTTGTTAATAGACAGGGCAGGTAAGAGACAGAGAATTTCCTTATCCAAATTTGGTAGGTTTTGGCCTTACAAATTTGATTTTGTTCATAGAACTGTTGCCAACGTTTTGTGCGCAATTTATATTCACTCACATCATATGAATTTTTTCTGTCTTCCATCAAGTTGATAGATAAGGTTTAAAAGGCTGGGCTAAAGAAAAGTACTTTTGTCTTCAGAATTTCCAGGTTTTTTTTGTTCTTTGATTCTTTTTCAATGGAGTGACATCTAATATTAGACTGTATTTTCATATCACTTGCTTAATAAGAGACAATGGAAAAGAAACAAGAATGCAGTGATTTTTCCGAGTAGAATGGATTGTCACTGTGTTCTTGATCCTGTTCTTGTCCTTCCAGTCTTACCTATGTCATCTAGTTGTGGTTGGGACAGTCACAAAATCCTATAAAAACCTCACTGTGATGCTTATCACTATTTTTTGGGAGCAAATTTTGTGCTTTGCAAATTCAAAATGACTCAGACTGTTTATGTAATTATTTTATGGAAAGAATTTGAGCTAAAATTTTCAGGTCATGGCTTACATGACAACAAAACAATCAAATAAGAAAATCAGAACTATAAACAGTTGGTGTAACATTTATAAATGTTTCAGCAATAGGCTCTGCCATGTGTAGCTTAATATGTTTGGAAACTGAAAAAGAAGTCTTTCCAGTTGCTGCTGTTTAAAATGTTTCTTAATTAAAAAAAAAAAAAGACAAAAGGTCAAAATGTAAACACATGTTCCACATAAAAGTGAAGCCAAGAAGATATACTGTATACAGTTATTTCTGTATCCGTTTGACTAAAGATGACATTGTTTAATTTACATTAGCTGTTCCAAGACAACATAGTCCATGGGAGTGATATTGAGGGGAATTTGGGGGGTGAAAAAAGAAGGAAAAAAGCCGTTTGTTCCATTTATTCTAATATATTTCAGTTAGACCCAAAAAACATCTTTTTCAAAGGTCATGTTGAATTAAAACATGATTCGGTTGTTTCATTCTCATTATTGTAGAAAACTAATGTTTTTAAAATGGTGTCCTTTTGGGCCGGTCACGGTGGCTCACACCTATAATTCCTAGCACTCTGGGAGGCCGAGTCGAGCAGATCACCCGAGGACAGGAGTTTGAGACCAGCCTGGCCAACATGGTGAAACCCCATCTCTACTAAAAATAGAAAAACTAGCCAGGCGTGGTGGCGGGCACCTTAATCCCAGCTACTCGTGCGGCTGAGGCAGGAGAATGGCTTGAATCCAGGAGGCGGAGGTTGCAGTGAGCCTAGATTGCGGGACTGAACTCCAGCCTGGGCTACAGAGGTATACTCTGTCTCAAAATAAATAAATAAATAAATAAATAAATAAATAAATAAATGGTGTCCTTTTTATTTGATACTAGTTATTAACATTTTTAACTACTGATATATCAGATGCGGAACAGTGTACACATTGTCATCTGAACAGATGCTTTACAAATATGTGATTTAGTCTTCCCCGGAGTAATTGGTGAAATCAAGGTTTGAACCAGATAATCTGACTTCAGGGTCCTCCTTTTCAACCACAGTTTATACACTTCATTTCAGTAACTATTTTAGCAGTAACGTGGTTGAAAATAACCACGTATCAAAAAATTAGCTACCTACTTTTCCCTCTAAAAGTTTGCAGGCTAGCCCTGCATTGATCTCTCTCTTTTACAATTTGCTTTCTCTGTGTATTTAACCCAAATTAGCATGTCATGTACTTTAGAAACTCAGTACATTTGTTTATTTTATTTTGTGTTTGAGAGAGTCATGCTCTGTTGCCCAGGCTGGAGTGCAGTGGCGCCTTCTTGGCTCACTGCAACCTCTGCCTCTGGGTTCAAGTAATTGTCCTGGCTCAGCTTCCTGTGTAGCTGGGATTACAGGTGCGCGCCACCATGTCTGCCTAATTTTTGTATTTTTGGTAGAGATGAGATTTTTCCATTTTGGCAAGGCTGGTCTGGAACTCCTGGCCTCAAGTGATCCACCTGCTTCAGCCTCCCAAAAATACTGGGATTATAGGCATGAGCCACCACACCCAGCCTTACATTTATTTATTTTAAAAATAATCACCTCATGTACTGAGCTGCGTAATTCTCTAAATTTATCTTATTAAATACCCTTATTAGCAAAATATATTTGAGTTTACACCCCCAATATATGTTGATAAATTTTATACATGTGGCAATATATTGACTTATATGTATGGTAAAGCTTCCTGCAATATAAATTTTGAAAGGACAAAGTAAAAAGCAATTCTAAGCAAGTTGTAATTTTCTCCTACATCCCAACATGTAGCCTTATACACTGTCTTGGCATACATGAACTCCATTTTGGAGACTACAGCTCTAAACAATACCACTTAAATTGATACTCTAGTAATGTATAAAGTTGCCATGATCAATTTTGGTTCCCTGATTCAAGCTTCTAGCTCATAAAGGGCCTGCAGAGTGTGTGTGTGTGTGTCTTTTTTAAAAGACAGTCACTCGATAAGTTAATTGACTCAACAAGATTTGGCAGAGTACAGAGGAAAACTCTATCTTATAAAAAGGAAATAAAACTACGTTACCTGAAGGGGAAAATCCAGGCTTTTTCTTTTAAAACCTGTTACCTTGAATTCAGATTGTAGAGTAGCAATGTTTTTGGTGCAACATTTGTGGATGGGACAAAAGAGAATCATATTATAGTTTTCTGATTAAGAATCAGTGAATCATGGAAATACCGGTGAGAATTAGAAGAAAGTCTAAAGTTTAAAATAGTTGAAAAGAAATGCAATTTCGTAGAATATTTTAAGTTACTTAGTTAGGAGAGAGGCCGTTCACTATTTGCATTTTTGTAACTTTTGAAAAAATGTTTAGCATGTGCTTGGATTACCTGTTAAATAAGTGTAAAAATATATGAAAGAAAGGCAATTCTTTTGTAAATATCCGTTAAGTAGTAAATAAAACACAGTAGGCCAGTTGTGGTGGCTCACGCCTGTAATCCCAGCACTTTGGGAGGCCGAGGCGGGCAGATCATGAGGTCAGGAGATCAAGACCATCCTGGCTAACTTGGTGAAACCCCATCTCTACTAAAAATACACACAAAAAAATTAGCTGAGCGTGGTGGTGGGTGCCTGTAGTCCCAGCTACTCGGGAAGCTGAGGCAGGAGAATGGCGTGAATCTGGAGGGCCGAGATCGCGCCACTGCTTGACAGAGTGAGATTCCCGTCTCAAAAAACAAAACAACAACAACAAAAAAAAAAACAAAAACCACAGTATATAGCGGCACATGACATGATTCTAAATTGATATAGCCAAATATTCTTGTCTTAAGTCATTCTCTTGGTCCTGAATTCCCACCCCCCTCTTCATATCTTTCTGCCAAATCTCAGTCTTTTCCCAAAGGTTTAGTTTACATTTCACCCTACCAAAAATATTTGCAAGTTTCCCTCCTTGACGTTAATAGTATCAATATGGTAGGATGAATATGGCCTCCATCAGTCAGCTTTGCAGACAGATGTCAAGGGTCTTCAGTATAAGCAGGCAAGAATGTGCAGGAATATACCTCTATCTCTCTAAGTCTTTCCCTGTATGTCTTGTGCTTTGCCCACAGTAGGTGTGCAAATGTTTTTTAAAATATTGAGTACTAAGTTGAACACTGTCTAATGGTAAATGTGTATGAATATAAAATGATTGAAAACTTCTTAGGCATGTAAGTATTTTAAATAGACTTTTAATAATAGTTTCCTAGTAATCTTTTGCATTAATGTATTTTAAGATGTTTTCATAAAATATAAAAGCTTTAGCCTATCTTCAATTCAGTCTCTTGGATTTGGACTTTGTTTTATTAAAAATGCAGTGTGAGACTTGGGCCTGACATGGAACACTACAAAATGCACAGAACGCACGTGCACAGGCTTCTTTTGCCTGTTGGATTTCATATTTTAATTGAGGTGACATTCTGGCCCTCCACAAACCACTAATTATGTATGTCATTGCATCTGCTTATGTGAACCCTGTGCTTAATCTAAAACTGATCTATTGCCCTGAACCTGCTTTGTCCATTTCCATCTCTTTGCCTTTCCTCATCATTCCTGCCACTTTGCAAGGCAAGCTGCCTTCCTCCCTCTATTGCTTGAATCCTGCTGACCCCTCAAGACTCACTCACTCTTTGGAGCCCTCCAGTTTTTCCTCTAGCTCCAGCACAGACCTGTCTCTTTAAAATTGAAATGGACATACCCACCTGCTTACCAAATACCTTTGCTTGCATGTTCTTCAGGCACCTGCAAACAATTTTATCCTAAACTGAATGTGTTCTCTCTTTCCTCAGTTCTTCTCTCCTGTACTCTCATGTCATTCTTTTTTTTTTCCCACTCCACTAATTTTCATAAATGTGGTCACTAGAGCTTCTTTTCTTTTGCCTCATACTTTTTAAATCTGGCAATTTGCTTTTATGGAAAAAAGCAAAAATAAACCAGATTGTTTTCAGTTGCCAAAAATTTAAGAGTAATTATGTGAAACATCTGAAATAGTAGAAGCTTTTTTAAAAGTATGATTTCATTTTTGTACAGACTCTAGATTTGAAGCCTGACTCTACCATTTATAACTTTTGGGACCTTGAGTAAGTTACATATTTTATGATCAGTGCCTCATTTTCCTCATCTATGAAATGGGAATAAAGATAGTACCTACCTGAGAGGGATGCTGTGAGAATTTAATGTATTAACAGTACCTGGTATACACTAAGCATTGATGTGTGTTTGTTAAAAAAACAAAACACAACAAAACCAAAAGGAAACAAATACAAGTTTTAGAATTCAATGAGAACATGACAGTTTAAAAAAAATGAAATTTGATTGGAAATATAAACTAGAGATTGCTCTCAAGACAGTATAGTCATAGTACTTTAAAGAAGTTATTAATGAAAAATATGAAAGTCTTTAAATCTTTTAGTTAACAATTTCAAATTTTTAAAAACCTGTACTCCTTTAAATCTCATGTCCTCCTTTAATTCCATTTGAAAATTGAGGTAAATAGTCTGACTTGGAAAAAAAAGTAAAAAAAAAGATGGGATAAAGCTTAGCTTTGTTTTCATACCATCCTTTCCCCGAGAATCAGTGTTTAACTGATGGAGTAAATAGATGTGTGTTTACACAATCTCCAAGTTTATGGTCTTAAATTTAAGGTTTAGCAAGTAATTTTTGAACAACTTAGGAATGTGTAGGTAGAAGTATTGAAAATTGTTACTTTATTTAAATGAGGCAGATCTTGTAGAAAAACATAACTATGTGCCTGAAGTACACATTAACTGGAAAACAATTAGTTGGCATTAAATTGACAGCCTGTTGCCTCATGTCATAATATTTATAAAAGTAAGCTCCTGGTGGGACAAATGTATACCTCTCCAAGTCTTACATTAGTATGTGTTTTTATTCTGAAAATTAATGATTCTGTACTTATTCAGCTACAAATTGCTAATAATTTATTTTTAGAAGAAAATAAAGAGAGTCTTTTAGGATCTTTGTTTTTACATGGAGTTGTTCATAGGTCTTTGATTTTTTTTATTTGACTCTTAACAGCAATTTACCAGCCAAGCAATATTAGGACTTTTGATGCATAATAATTCCTTGAAATACCTTTCTTGTAATTCCTTAAATAGAATCCAAAAGGTATTTTAGTGTTTGAATTTTAACAGAAACCCGTTTGTAAAAAGAATATTTTGTGAAAAATATTTTAGGGGTACATTTAGCATTAAAGTACATTTTGAACTAATTTGGCTGGGCTGATAGTATTAGAGCATAGTGAGAGCTTTTTATCTGCCAAAACTGAATAGAGCAGAATTTTTTTTCTCTTTTACTTATTGTGACATATTTTCAATATACAGAAAGACACAGATAAATAAGGAACACTCATATAAGCAGTCTTCTAGCTCTGACAGATTTTAACATGTTGGCACCCTTCAAGGTTTTTTATTTTTATTTTTCTGGCCGGGCATAGTGGCTCATGCCTGTAATCGCAGCCCTTTGGGAGAGACCAAGGTGGGTGGATCACGTGAGGTCAGGAGTTTGAGACCACCCTGGTCAACATGATGAAACCCCATCTCTAGTAAAAATACAAAAATTAGCCGGGTGTAGTGGCACATGCCTGTAATCCCAGCTTCTTGGGAGGCTGAGGCAGGAGAATCACTTGAACCCAGGAGGCCAAGGTTGCAGTGAGCTCCAGCCTGGGTGACAGCGTAAGACTCTGTCTCAAAAAAAGAATTGGTTGTTTGTTTTTTTTCTTTTAAAATATACCACATGTGCAGTATGAAGAGGCCCCTCGTGTGCTCTGTCCTGTCCCATTCCATCAACTTCTGTCTCCAGAGATAACCACCAATACGATGCATTTATTGTTTATGTTTCTGGTATGTGGTTTTGTAGTATTACTGCATAGGCATTAGGTTAGAAATTTGTATAAATTTTGCACTTATAAAAGTTTCTTTTATGTAAATTATTGTCCATCAACTTGTTTTTGAGAACGGCATTTGAGATGTTACATTGATTCATGCAGTTCTAGTTCTCTAGTTCATTTATTTTAACCTGCTATGTAGTATACTCTTGTGTAAATACACACTTTATCCATTCTTTGGTAAATATTTTGGTTGATCCCAATTTGTTGTTATAGTGCTGTAGTGAGTGTGTGTGTGTGTGAGGCAAATGTAGTTTCTAAAGATAGTTTTCAGTGTGTGGTCTGGATACCTCTGGGGGACCATTTGCCTCCTCTTCCCAGACATTGCAAGAGTCCATAGAATGAAAATTATAGTAATACTTCTAAGATTTTCTTTGCCTTTTTTTCTCTCATGCTCTCAGCATGATAGCTTACAGTAGAGTTTTCCAGAGGGTACATGATGTGTGATATTGCTACAGATTGAATGCAGGAGCAAGTAGGAGAACCCAGCCATCTTCTGTCATTACCAGATTTGCAAAAATGTAAAACAAAGTCATTCTAAATTTTACCTAGTTTTGTTTGTTTTGGAAAATATAATATTTTATCAAAATATGTTATTAGTAACGTGCATGTTGTTCTTTTAAATTCATATTTTAAATATTTATCAGCTTTAATTTATAATACAGTAAATATCAATGGATATAACCATATACACACATAATTTTTGAGAGTATATAGAGGTTTTGAGATCGAAAAGTTGGTGGACTGCTGCTGTAGGGTATGTACCTAAGTGTGGAAAGGTTGATTGTAGGGGTGCACAGCTTTGACTTCACCTCACAGTGTCATATATGCTTTGTAAAGGTGTTGCACCAGTTTGTACTCTCATCAGCTGTATATGAGTTCCTGGTTTTCACACTGAAGCTAACGTTCAATGTTGTCAGATTTCAATAAGCTTTGACAGTAGGATGGATGTCAGATAAAATCTGTGAATTGAATTCGTTCTCCTCTTATTGCTAGTGACATTGAACATCTTTTCATGTTCATTGACCGTATTTGTAGTTTATTTTCTTTGAAAATTTGTTGCCATTTTTCCCATCTGGCTGATCGTGTTTTTCTTACCGATTCGTAGAAGGATTTTTCCCCTTCCTCCCTCCCTCCCTCCCTTCCTCCTTTGCTTTAATGTTCTGGCTACCAACCCTATGTTGTCAATAGTCATTGAAAAAATCTTCCAATCTTAGGTTTGTCTTTTCATTTTGTTTACAATAACTTTGAACATAATTTTTAATTTGAATGTAGGCTAATGTTAATCATTCCTTTTGCTTGTGATTTTTTTGCCTTGTTTAAGGATTTCATCACTAATCCAAATTAAAAAGATAATCTCTTTATTTTCCTGTAAAAATGTGTAAGTCTTGAGTTTCATCTTTAAGACTTTAATCTTAAATGTATTTCTTATATACGGTATGAATTAGGGAATCTCATTTCATTATTTTAGTGTGTGTCATGTATTGACTCATTTTTTACCCCCACTGATTTTTAAATGTTAAATTTCCATTTATATGTGAATGTACAAATTTTCACATTCATGTGAATGTACTTCAAGCTTCTGTTCTGTTCTATTGGATTTGTCTGTCCTTTCATCACATGCCTCTTTCTCTTAATGTGACTTTAAAATGGTCTTGATATACGGTATGGTAACTCTTACTTTTTTTGCTTTAAAATGATTTAACTATTTGTAGGCTTTTATTATTCCATGAGACTTTTAGGATATGCTACTTCAGTTTTGTAGAAAATCTTTATTGGTAGTTTTATTGGAATTGCTTGAATTTATAAACAAAGTTGGAGATGACAGACATTTTAATGATACTGAGTCTTCCTATCCATAAACATGATATGTCTCCCATTATTCAGTCTTCCTTTCATATTCATCAATAATGTTTTTAATTTTCTCCATAAGGATTTTCCTATCTTTTCTTAGTTTTATTCCTATGTAGCTTATCACACTGGAGTTTTAAAAATTTATGCATTTTAATTTGTTATTGCTGAGAATATATAGCAGGAACTGGTAAAGCTCACTCATAAAAAGACCCTAATCAAACTGAGCAAAGACTTGAACACATCAATAAAGAAGACCTAACAATGGCTGGGAGCGGTGGCTCATGCCTGTAATCCCAGCACTTTGGGAGGCCTAGGCAGGCAGATATTTGAGGTCAGCAGTTTGAGACTAGCCTGGCCAACATGATGAAACCCCGTCTCCACTAAAAACAAGAAATTAGTGGTGGCACGTGCCTTTAATCCCAGCTACATGGGAGGCTGAGGCAGAGAATTGCTTGAACCGGGATGGCGAAGGTTGCAGTGAACCAAGACTGTGCCACCGCACTCCAGCCTGGGCTACAGAGCGAGACTCTGTCTCGGAAAAAAAAAACAAGACATAAGAATGGCCAATAAGCAAGTGGAATGGTGCTCAGTATTTTTAGTTATCAAGATAGTGGAAATTAAAACAACTGTAAGACACCATTAAACACACACAAGAATGGCTAAAATAAGACATACCTTATGTTGGCTGGAACTCATATATGGTCGTTGAGGGCATAAAGTAGTATAAACACTTAGGAACACTGTGGGCATATTATAAAGTTAAGCATTCACCCACCTATGACCAAGCAATCCCCCTCCTAGGTATTTAAGAGAAATAAAGTAACATTTACAAAAATGCTTGTAAACATATGCTTTTACTCAACCAAAGTTATTGTAAACAAAATGAAAAGACAGTCACAAGACTGGAAGATTTTTTCAACAAAGATTTACCAACAAAGAGTTGAATATTTAGAAGAATATTAAAGAATATTTATACAAGCTTTATTCAAAATAGCTCAAACTGGAAACTGAAATGTCCGTCAACAGGAGAATGGATATATATATATATATATATATATAGTGGTATAGTCATATAAGGGAATACTACTACTCATTAAAAAAGAACAGCAGGAATTAATCTTATGTTTGCATGAAATTCAAAGACAGGCAAAGCTAAACTACAGTGGTGGAAATCCTAACAAGTTGTTGCCTATGAGATAGTGGGAATTGACTGTAAGGGGCCTCATGGAAACTATCCAAGGTGTTGAAAATGTTTTATATCTTGATTGAAGTGTTGGTTGTGGATGTATATGTTTATGAAAACTAATTGAATTGTACATTTTATTGTATGTGAATTTCACCTCTTTTTTTAAATTGGAAATGTGGATGCTCTTGAAATCCTTTTTTTTTTTCACATTTTAATTGAGAAATGCCATTGCCTTCTGCTCTGATTATCTTATGAAATCTTTCATTATTCTTGTTAGAGACTAAAACCAGGTTACATTTTCATAATTGTGGGGCGTAAGTGGTACTGCTTTTAATAATACTACTTGAAGAAAAGCCAAAGACTAGTCAAGCTCTAGTGTTTTGAAGTCTATTTTATGTTTTTAGCCAATACTATATACTATATTTTAATTTATGGTTTTCAGAAACTTAATACTTGTATACATAACATTTGCCTTTTTTTTTTTTTTTTTTTGAGACGGTGTCTCGCTCTGTCACCAAGGCTGGAGTGCAGTGGTACAATCTCAGCTCACTGCAACCTCTGCCTCCAGGTTTGAGCGATTCTCATGCCTCAGCCTCCCAAGTAGCTGGGACTACAGCTGTGTACCACCATGCCTGGCTAATTTTTGTATTTTTAGTAGAGATGGGTTTTACCATGTTGGCCAGGCTGGTCTTGAACTCCTGGCCGCATGTGATCCACGCACCTGGGCCTCCCAAAGTGCCGGGATTATAGGCATGAGCCATCGTGCCTGGCCAAATAATCTTTAGGTGTCAGGGAGCCACCCCTATTATATTATTTTTCATTAGCACTATTTCTTCAGCATTTCTGAACCTAATGTATATTGTAGCCAGCAGTGTTCTAAGCCTTGGGGATATAGTAATGAAGCAGACAAACAAGGAAAGACCCTGCCCTCATGGAGCTTGTAATGTAGCAAGGGAGGAGACAGACAATAAACATAAAACGGTAAATGTCTTCAGCCAGCTCTAGAGAAAAGGAAACATGATGGTACGATGGAAAGGAACAAGAGGGGCAACTTTAAACAGGGTGTTCAGGGAAAAACTTCCTGAGAGGGGGTCATTTGAGCTGAGACTGGAATGGCAAGAATATCTTCATTCTGGGAGGTGTATGGGGAAGGCTCCTAATACGGCTATTTTCTATAACTGTACTCTTACTAGTAGGCCAACCTTAGTCACATCCCTGATTGTTCTCTCAGTTGCTCTTCATTTCAAAGCCTCCTCTCCTGCCTTTCCCTTTTGTTTCTCCCAAATTACTGTTCTCTAGAGCTGTTTTGTTGTGACTTTATAGACATGTAGCAATTTGAACTCTTTGCAGCTTCCAGCTTTCCTAGTATTTTTAGTCCAGCTTGGATTGTTTACTCTTACAAGCGGAACACTGGTCTCCATAGATCTGCTCTTTACGTGAATCTGACCATACAGACTTACAAGAGACAGTTTTGTGTATGGTGAAGCAGAGAGTGAGTTTACATTGTCTTGACAGTGGCTTTTCCCACCCCTTTCTACTTACTCTGAGCCCACATTTAAAACCCTGAAAGTATTTGGGAACCTTTTTCTTGACATTGTTACTGTCTCAACTCTGTGTAGCTTTATAAAAACTTAGTCATTTTTAGGACTCTTCTAGCTGAAACTGTATTTTTCTCTCTTTTCCTAAGAGGGCATTGTTGGTAAAATCCTCATGAATTGAGAAGTGGAGACTCATGTTCATTCACAATCAAAAATATGTTTTTTTTTTTTTTTATGTAATCATTTTGTTACCTTCATATTCTAAAATGTCAGTTTTATTTTGAGGAATTTTTCCATAAATATAAAGAAAGTCTTTGAAATTGGCATTTTGTGAAAGCATCTATATTTCATCTTACTGTGCCCCAACTCCAGCCATAATCCATGTGTTTGAGTAGGTTGGACACCTGATCTCTGTATTTCTTGCTGTATAATCAAAAAGGAAGAAGAAAAGTGGTCTCCCAAATGCTGGCTTCTCAGACAGCTCCCGTTATGTCTCATAAGAAATGCCTTGAGGTACATGGTTCATAATCTGTATCTCATTGAGACCAAGACCATGAAGCCTTGGAGGGTACCCGCTAACTATTATTCTGTCCTTGTACCTTTGAGCCCCTCCACAGGCTGAATCTCAACAAATTCCTAGACACTGTATCTGGAAATACATAGTATTTCAAGGGCTTACAAGACAGTGACGAGTAAAGTATCTTTGAGTATTAGCAATTGTGGTCAAGGTTCAGCACCTTTTAACAAAAATATAGAAAATAAGTGGTCCTTTTCAATACCAGAAATTATGTACGTATTAAAAGTTTGCAAGTTGTGTGTGTTAGGTTAATTAGAAAAATTTTCAAGTTTTGTTGTTTATTTGCCTGTTTGCTGTTGACCTTTTAAAAAAGTTAATTATTCCTCAGCTCAAGGGTGAGCCTTATTTAAATCACTTTAATTTTTGAAGCACAGGCATAAGATTAATTAATTTATTCTGCACTAAATATTTACGCATTCAAAAATAATTATCTTACATGGTTTCGATTTACACAGTGTCTAGAATGTTTTATTTAGACAGTTAACAGATTCAGGAAGTGTTTATTGCTAGAAAAGGTGATTAATGAGAGGATAAGGATGCTAAAATTATTCAGCTGAATCCAAGATTATTGTGTATATTTCACTTAGGGTATACGAACACTTTTCTGCAAAAGGCTAATTTAACTAATGCAGCTCCAGTGTAGATAGGGTAGTTTGTAGTTTGTTTTTTATTTTTGTTTGCTCGGTGTGTGTGTGTGTGTGTATGTGTTTGTTTATGACTGCAGATCACAGCTCTCAGGGCTCTTGTTTCTTTAACTTGGAGTTTCTCTCCCAGCAGTATGCTCAGAGATGCAAACTGTGTGTACTGCTATAAACCTGACTTTTAGTTTCATAGATTATCTTAGGTTTTTTAGTCTTCTACTGGATTTCTCTTTCACCTACATTTTTCTAAATTAGGTAGCTAGTTGCAGGGTGTAAGTCTTTGAAGCCATTGTATTTGAAAATACAACTAGACTTAATAAGCTCTTCAAGGGCAGGGACTCTGTTACAATTCCAGTGCCTAGCATACACACTCAATACAGCAACAAAATTAGTGGGGACACGGAAACTTGCTCTGCTTCCTTGCAGAGTTTATTGATGCATTCTGCAGGTATTTACTCAGCACCTTTATCTGCCAGGCACTGTGATAGGTTTTGGGCATGAAGAGGTGAGCAGATAAGCATTTCCTGCTGGCCTGGTGCAGAACTCAGTCCAGCAGGTTTGGGAGGCTGTTTTCACTGCTGAGATAGAGAGACTCCTTCAGTTTATCCAAAGTAATGGAGATTTTTCTCATAAGGACACTGAAGGATTAAAGAAGACTTGAATCAGTTACACTCTGGGTCTCTTGGGAGCATAGGAACTAAACGAATCTAGTGGAATATAGTTTGGCAACTGAGGAGATCTCTGGTTATACAAGCACAAAGATATTCATAGGAACATAGGACTCAGTGTTCCACTGCAGTAGTGTTGGGGAGAAAGTCAAACCTTATATAAATATTTTTGTCTTTTTTCCTTGGGGATTCACTAAGATCTTAGGTTATATTCTCTTAGAAATGCCAGGATTTTACCCTGCTCTTAAATCATATTGTTTGTTTTTCCAGGCATGCAATATATTTCCTATCTTTTTCCTTCTATCCTAGTTTCTAGTTTTCTCTCTCTCTATATGGGGTGTGTGTGTGTGTGTATTCACTGAATATCCGCAGAATAAGAAAATCTAAAGGTAAAAACCAGAAATCCGAGAAAATTTAATTTGACTTGTCACATTTTAAAACACCTTCATCTGTTAACATTTTTTGGGAATTTGTGTTGCTGTTTATTTTGTATATTTAAAAAGTGGTTAATATTAGTTTACACTAAATAAGCATCAGTCTCTTACATTTGAATGGGAATTTATAATTGACAGGTACCTCCAAAGATGTTTATGTTTTTTTGTTTTTGAGATGGAGTCCTGCTCTGTTGCCCAGGCTGGAGTGCAGTGGTGCGATCTTCACTCACTGCAACTTCCAACTCCTGGGTTCAAGCAATTCTTTTGCCTCAGCCTCCTGAGTAGCTGGGATTACAGGTGACCACCACTTTGCCCGGCTAATTTTTAAAAAAAATTTTTAGGATAGAGATGGAGTTTCTCCATGTTGGCCCGGCTGGTCTTGAACTCCTGACCTCAGGTGATCTGCCCACCTCGGCCTCCCTAAGTGCTGGGATTACAGGTGTGGGCCACCGTGCTTGGCCAGGTTTTTTTTCTTAAGAAAAACCGCCTGAAGGAGGGCAGATCTTGCTCTCCATATATCACAAGTTGAAAATTTAAGTCAAGGTTACATGGTTCATCTATGCCATCAGAAGGCAGTGTGGCCAGCATTAGAGCGCAAGGCTCCTGTCTGCAAGTTGGGTGGTCTGTCTATGCCCCACGCCTCACCCCCTCCCTGCCAGTGATGTGGAAGATCAGAATGTTGGCGGTGCCCATCCTCACCTTCCTGCTCACCTTCCCTGACTTAGGTTCCTGAGAGAGAAGACCAGGCATAGCTTGGCCGGATGCACATTTCTTTATTTCCAGCAAAGCCTCCACCCTGATTCCCAACCTTCTCTATTTTGGTAATTAGACTAAAAAATTTGGAAAAATGGTGAAGGTGACCATTAACTTGCTGAAAGTTTGTACAGGAAACATTTGTGTTTCATCCCTGCAAGTGGAAAGGAGGGCTATGGGTATGAGAGATTGGATTTTTGATGATTGTTCTCAAAACCCAGTGTTTACCTTAACTACTACATACCACTTGCTTGGTGCACCCATTTTCTTAACTGTCCAATCCCATGCCCCATTAACTGTCAGGAAATGAAAATCATAGACCTGTCTACCCGCAATTTAGAAATTGACAGAATGTCTAGCAAAAATATCAAGGAGAAATAAAGTCAGATAATTTATAGCAAGTAAAATGTATTTCAGTAGGTATGTGCTTCAGCATGTACTCAAGAAGACAGTGCAGTTAGATTGTCCCACCTAGATGTAGAGGCTCTATAAAAGCTGCAAATGGAGTCTGATGAAAAAGCATTGTACTAGCAATCCAAATACCATAAGGAACACTGTAGTAGTCACATGGTTTTCTGAAATGGTGAACATCTATTAGTAAAATTCCAAACAAAGCAAGAAACAAAATACACAAAAAACACAAATTTGATTTATGTTGTCATTGTGTTGTAGAAAATTTGATGTATATTAAAGCTGCATAAATGAATCATGTGTATATAAAGAGCTGTATTAGGATTTAGGCCCAGATGGTTATAAATGGACTTTTTTTTTTTTTGCCAATGTGAATGCCCAGTGGGATGTTTTAAAAGTCATTCAGGACAAAAGTTGTAGGATGCAGGACAGTTCTTTGTTGTGCAGGATTGTTGTGGAGTTTGCCTGACAAAAGCCAAGGAAGGGTGTCCTCTGAATTACTGTGACAATTAAAATTGCCCCCACAAATTTAGAAAACATCTTCTAGATAGCGATGCCACCTTTGTGGAAAACCTCTGCCTTAAACACTTCAGAAAGATACAGAAACCGAAGGACCCCAGGAAAACAAAGACTTCCCGACCTTTCAAACCAGGAGCCCATAGTCCTGTGGCTTCATCATCCAGAGAGGCTGGAGAGGGCAGGGGGGCAGAGAATGTCTGTTCTGCATTCCTGTGGTTGCATTTTTTTGCATTTTGTTTCCATTCACTGTCCTTGTAGCTTGCTGGGGAGGCATTCTTTAGACTAATTTTAATTGTTGCAAAAAAGGGGTTTGAAAACTGATGGGCCTTTGTGTGTATGTGTAGTAAAATATACATAACACAATTTATCTGATGCAGGTTTTTAATGTAAGTAATTTGTGACTGTGCAAATATAGGACTAAAGTATTGTGGTATATAAATAGCAAGTATTATATGTCTTTCAGTCACTTTGGAGGATGTAATTTAGTTATAAATGATAATATCTTGATAATTGGGTTTATGAATTTCACAAAGTTAATCTTTAATCGTAATGAAGATCACAAAGGAAGATAATATTCACCTCTTACTGTATGATTTCAGGAATTTATATTTTCACTTTCTGTTCTCTCTGAGGCAGCGTTTTGATGCAAGATACTCATAAATTCAGATTCTCCAGCTCTGATGCAGAGTGACTGTGTGATCTAAAACAAATTAATAAATTTCTCTGAGACTTACTGTAAAATGTAGTCATCAGTTGTGTGAAGATGCTGATTTTTTTTTTTTTTTTTTTTTTTTTTGAGACTGAGTTTCATTGTGTCAGCCAGCCTGGAGTGTAGTGGCGCGATCTCGGCTCACTGCAACCTCTGCCCCCCGGGTTCAAGCGATTCTCCTGCCCCAGCCTCCCAAGTAGCTGGGATTACAGGCATCTGCCACCATGCCGGGCTAATTTTTGTAGTTTTTAGTAGAAATGGAGTTTCCCCATGTTGGCCAGGCTGGTCTCAAACTCCTGACCTCAGGTGATCTGCCCACCTCGGCCTCCCAAAGTGTTGGGATTATAGACCCACCGCACCTGGCCAAAGATGCTGATATTTGATAGCATGATTGTAAGGATTAATGCACTACACATCTGACATAGTTTTATTATAGTACTTGTTCTTGTGCATATGTATTTTTCATGCAGTGCAATCATACTGCTGATAAAAATTTTGTCTTCTCTTTTTATTTGACCTAGTGTTTCCATAGTGTAAACAAATTTCATAATTACTCTTCTAAAAGTATTGAAGTAGACTTATGACATTCTGTTACCAAAATATACTGCATAGTACATTATGTCCTTCCTTTATATAAGATGAACCAGAAATGTACCTGCTTCTCTTGAGAAAGAAATGTTTTTAAAAACCTCGGTTTTTGAGATAACTATGTCATCAAAACTAAGAAGAAACAGAGCTGAGTTGAGTCGGAGGAGTGGGCAGATGGTAGGCTTGCCAGCTGAGTGGTGCGCACACCAGCCTGAGATTGCAGCCTTCAGTGGACAGATTTGCGTGTTATGGACATTTGGATTGCACAAAAATTGTCAGAACTATAAATCTGAGATTTTCAAGGATATGCTATCCTTCAGCTAAAGATGATTTCAACATACATGAGCAATTTCAGTTGTGTTTTCTAATTTTATCATTTAAAAAATGATGCTGCTGAATAGATTTATTCATACATTGCTCTTTCCTTCACTAGTAGTGGTACTTCAGGTTAAATCTCTAGTAGATTTACCCTATTAAGTGACACAAATCTTTTATAGTACTTGATGTAATTGCCAAATTGTTTTTTAAAGGTATTGTATCTCTTTATATGGTCCCCACTTAAGTAATTTTAGCTGTCTATAACTAGGGATTTTTCTTTTAAAGTGCTAATTTAATAGGTAAAATACTGATTTCAATTTATATTTCTTTGATTATTAATGAATTTCAACATTTTTGTATATTTATGGTATTTCCTCTTATTTATTCATCTTTTTCTGTAGTTAAATTATAAGATCATTTACCAATTTGAGCCTTTTCAGGGAAAATTAGACTTTTAATCTAATCATATTATTCTGCTTTTTCTTTCAGCTCCAGTAATAAACCGATTCACAAGGCGTGCCTCAGGTAAGTCTGATTATATTATGGATTTTATTTACTAATGATGACATTTTAAAAAGATAATATTGGACAAGAAGGTACAAAGAATAATTGCTGTATAGTAAACCTTTATTTGTCCGTTATTTTCCCCAGAAAACACAACTATCTGATATAATCACTATCTAGGAAGCAATTGAAAATGCCCTCTGAAAGTCACACTGTGTACTAAACTGGTGGGCCTTTTTAAATGGAGACTGTCAGCCTAGGGTGTTATTCTTGCTCTTGGTTGAATTACTACCTGCATGATTGTGTGATTTACCAGCCATAATCTAGAAGCAGTGATTTAGCAGATGAGTAAAGGACACCTTAGAAACAGTGATGAGTGTTTGTTTTTTTGTTTGTTGGTTTGTTTTTATAAGAGCGTTTTTAATAAGGGACAGGAGAACTCTTAAAATGCAGATATAAGAACTTGTCATTATGGGGCCATTTAGAATAGGAGCAAATTGCTTCATATTTGTTTGTGCCCCTGAGGCTATTGCTGGTTTAAATATACCACAGTACACTAATGTAGTCAACTCAATAGGCCTTAGCCATTAACAAGGGCTTACATTAGGTTCAGTATACTGTGTACTATTTAAACTGCTGGGGAGGTATGAGACAGAATTAAGACCACTTCTGTCTAAAATGGCTTAAGTAAAATGAGTTTGGGCATTGAGATAAACTGTTATTTAGAAAATTCACCATATGGAATATCTTCTCTGAATAAGAGGACAGATGAAGTGAGGGTAATATTTGATTTGAAAAAATTACTCTTTAAGTATACCTGGAGATTTTTTGTTAAACCCAAGATAAACATTTCACACAGATCATCTTTGGAGTTTATATAATACAAATGAGTCATTTATTTCACAATATTACCTTATTTATACCTGTGCTATAATATTAAAGACATTTTAATGTTGAATTTTATTTTTGATTTGTCGGCAGTTACTGGTATAATTTACTCTTGTTATATAGTGAACAGGTCTATAAGGATAATGTGCTACATTGGAATAACATCTGCTTTATCGTTCTGAGTTTTTTTTGTCATCTCAAGGCATATTTATTTTAAATGGTGAAAACAACTGTAGATTGTAATGCCTTTTGTGGAATGAGAGGTTATGTTTATGTCAGAAAGGCATCAAATTTTATCCCAAAGAAGAACTATCAAGTGTGATCATATTCTAGTGTAGTTGTTCTTTATGA
This sequence comes from Piliocolobus tephrosceles, assembly GCF_002776525.5. Taxonomy (NCBI): domain Eukaryota; kingdom Metazoa; phylum Chordata; class Mammalia; order Primates; family Cercopithecidae; genus Piliocolobus; species Piliocolobus tephrosceles. Next base: position 99,668,465 of record NC_045441.1, read on the forward strand.
GCAGTGGTGGGAACAAGGGAGGAAGAAGAGAGAATCAGTATTCTGATGTCTTGTCTTCTTGAGGTGAAATTCTTTCAATGGAAACACAGCTAAGAATCATAGAATAAATAATCACCCTTTCTACCTCAAACTGTATGACATGTGACATTTATTTCTGGGCACGTTCCATTAGTATTTGTTGTACAATATACGTATCATTGGCCAAGTGCTGCGGCTCACGCCTGTAATCCCAGCACTTTGGGAGGCCGAGACGGGCAGATCACGAGGTCAGGAGATCGAGACCATCCTGACTAACACGGTGAAACCCTGTCTCTACTAAAAATACAAAAATTAGCCGGGCACGGTGGCGGGTGCCTGTAGTCCCAGCTACACGGGAGGCTGAGGCAGGAGAATGGCGTGAACCCGGGAGGCGGAGCTTGCAGTGAGTGGAGATCGCACCACCGCACTTCAGCCTGGGTGACAGAGCGAGACTCCGTCTCAAAAAAAAAAAAAAAAATACAAAACCAAAATTAGCTGGGCGTGGTGGCAGGCTCCTGTAGTCCCAGCTACTCGGGAGGCTGAGGCAGGAGAATGGTGTGAACCTGGGAGGCAGAGGTTGCAGTGGGCCAAGATTGTGCCACTGCACCCCTGCCTGGGCGACAGGGCGAGACTTCGTCTCAAAAAGAAATTAACTGATAGATCAGGGGCTCCAGGGTATGGGTTACTTTTGAAATGCCATTATTTTATACCCCACCCCCATGTGTGTCCGTGCATTTTAGCAAGACTTGGCCAGAAATGTAGAGATGATGTAATGCCACAAACAAATACGCATTAAAATCAAATGTTGCATTTATTCCCAGAATGATAGGTAACAAGAAATGTCATTGAAAACAACAGGAAACAATTTGGTATAAATAAGATGATACCAAGTTCAGGAGTCACACTATATATAGCAGTAAGCCTTAAAAGGAGTAAAATTGTTATTCCAGTAATATAATATGCTGGAAACCATTAGGAGAATGAATCTTGACATTAATTATTAGAAAAGAGAACTAGCTTATGGAGTACCAGTGATGAATCAGGCACTGTACTCAGCATTTTATATACAGTTTTAGTCTTTCAGGCAAGGAAAATAAAATTATTTAATACTTTGGATTAAAAAAGCAATGGTATAAGAAAAAAGGGAAGAGGATTTATTTAATCATCTACTTGTCTGTATTTTATTTGAGACTTTATTTCTTATAAAAGTTTGTCTAAAACTTTTTTGGCAAAGAATATAGAAACAGTCTTAAGACATCCTGAGGAGGAAATACTACAGTTTTTTTGTTAATTTAATTTAGTGGCTAACATGAGGTTTAGTAGTAGAGATGTACATTAACTTTTTTAAAAAGTAACATTTCCTGAAAATGAAAAAGAAATGAGTATCTTCTCAAAATGCAGTCAATAGTATTTGATAATTAAAAAGCTTTCTTATGATACCTTTTTGACTGAGTTTTATTTCAGAGATACTTTTTCTTTTCATAACCCATAGAACTTTAATGTAAGAATGGTAATTTAGGGGAAGAAAGTAAGTCAGGTAAAATCAACCAGACGTCTGTACGACATAAGAGTTTGTTTCTTATTCATCTATTTTTAAATTAAAGTTACAACAGTAAATGCTATATATATATATAGCAACAACAAAAATACAAAATGTGTAGTGCTAGGTGTTCAGTCATTATTGATTCAAAAGAAAAAATTAGTATGAGTTATAATTAATAACTCATTAACTGACTTTCCTAAATCTTTGAGTTTTTGGCTTTTGATATTCATACTGCATATTTCAAACCTGAATTATTTAAACAAAACATTTCCCCTTTGTATACCTTTTTATTTTGTTATGAAGATGAGAGGAATGTTTATGCTTAACAGATATATTCTTTAGGATTATTGTTACACTTTTAAGAACACTATTTGTGCTATAGTCTCTTGTCTTCTTCATGTGTTCAGTGCTGGCCCACAAACCTGTCAGTTTTTATTATTGTAAGTGAAAGGAATCAGTTTCACTCAGTATTTTCAAACAGAATTCCTAGTATCTTAAGAGTTTGTAGAGGCTTCAGGGTTGTATAAGCCAGCATCCTACTTGGTACAGGAGTGCAAGGCATGTAAAGAGCATGACTAATGGAGAGAAGCATAGATGGGCAACAGAAGAATAGGACCCAACTTTACTGATTAGATTGGGTAAGTTCCGCAAAACGTGATGAAAAACTGTCAGATTTCTTCTGAATTCCAGATATATCTCTGATATCATCCTGACAGCACCCCATAACCTTATTTTAAAACACTACCTCATAGTCCCATTTTGAAACAAAAGAAAAAGAAATACTGCTTTTGGTTCCTTAAAATGCCCTTCAGCTCTTAATATCCCTTCTTATCAGTACATCCTTAATACCGAGAGGCCTCGTGTGGTGGCTCACACCTGTAATCCCAGCACTTTGGGAGGCCATGATGGGCGGATCACTAGAGGTCAGTAGTTCGAGACCAGCCTGGCCAACTTGGTGAAACCCCTTCTCTACCAAAAAATACAAAAATTAGTCGGGCGTGGTGGTGTTTGCCTATAGTCCCAGTTACTTGGGAGGCTGAGGCAGGAGATTCACTTGAAGCCTGGAGGTGGAGGTTACACTGAGCTGAGATTGTGCCACTCACTCCATCCTGGGCGACAGAGTGAGACCCTGTCTCAAAAAATAAAATAAAATAACAGAGAAATCATTATCCATAATCCATTTTATTTTATTTGTTTTTGAGATGGAGTCTTGCTCTGTTGCCCAGGCTGGAGTGCAGTGGCATGATCTTGGTTCACTGCAACCTCCGCCCTCCCAAGTTCAAGTGATTCTCTCAAGTAACTGGGACTATAGGCGTACGCCACCATGCCCAGCTAATTTTTGTATTTTTAATAGGGACGAGGTTTTACCGTGTTGGCCACGCTGGTCTTGAACTCCTGACCTCAGGTGATCCATCTGCCTTGGCCTTCCAAAGTGCTGGGATTGTAGGTGTGAGCCACTGTGCCTGGCCACATAATCCATTTTACAATATGGGCTTTTTGTTTTTTGGAAGATGATTATTTTTGGTGAAAAATTGAAATAATATATCATTTGTTGTTGTGAGTATTAAAAATTAGTGGCGGTGGCTGGGCACTGTGGTTCACACCTGTAATTTTGCCACTTTGGGAGGCTGAGGCAGGTGGATCACCTGAGATTGGGAGTTCCACACCAGCCTGGCCAACATGGTAAAACCCTGTCTCTACTAAAAATACAAAAATTAGCTGGGCTTGGTGGTGGGCACCTGTAATCCAGCTACTTGCCAAGCTGAGGCGGGAGAATCGCTTGAACCTGGGAGACAGAGGTTGCAGTGAGCTGAGATTGTGCCACTGTACTCCAGCCTGGGTGACAAAGGGGGAGACTCCGTTTAAAGTAAATAAAGATTTAGTGGTGGTAGTACAAGTAGTAACTCAGTAAATATTTTAAGAGTAAAGCTTTAATCAAGAACTGATCCTGTTGCTTCACTGATCACCTAATATATGGGAAAGATCCTAGGGTTTGAAGTTGTACTGACTAGAGTTTTCCCATTTTCTCTGTGAATTTGCATGTAAGTTGTTTACTTCTTTGAGTTTAATTTTATTTATTTTTGTTTCTTTCAGCTTGGGGATCTTAACAGCTATATTCAAACTTGTGAGGGTTTAATTGGATGATTTTTATTATTTTTTAATTTTTAATTTTTTTTTTTTTTTTGAAGTGGAGTCTCGCTCTGTCGCCAGGCTGGAGTGCAATGGCACGATCTTGGCTCACTGTAACCTCTGCCTCCCGGGTTGAAGCGACTCTTCTACCTCAGTCTCCTGAGTAGCTGGGACTACAGGTGAACACCACCACTCCTGGCTAATGTTTTGTATTTTAGTACAGACAGGGTTTCACCACGTTGGCCAGAATGATCTCAGTCTCCCGACCTTGTGATCCACCCACCTTGGCCTCCCAAAGTGCTGGGATTACAGGCGTGAGCCATCAGACCTGGCAATTTTTTTTTTTTGGAGACAGGATTTCACTCTGTCACCCAGGCTCTAGTGCAGTGGCATGATCTTGGCGCACTGCAGCCTCCACTTCCCAGGCTGAAGTGATCCTCCCACCTCAGCTTCCCTAGTAACTGGGAGAACAGGTGCGTACCACCATGCCTAGCTAATTTTTGTATGTTTTGTAGAGACAGGGTTTCGCCATGTTGCCCAGGCTGGTCTTGAACTCTTGAGCTCAGGTGATCCACCTGCCTCAGCCTCCCAAAGTGCTGTGATTATAGGTGTTGGACGATTTTAATAAAGCCCCCAACAGAGAGTCTAGGCTTTTCAAAACGTTAGCTGTCAGCCCTCTTCTTATGAACATGGTTTAAAACAAAGCAATAAACCCCTCAGCTTTTTGCCTTAGCCTGTCAGAATAAAGCCTTAGAGAGTCATAACACTGTTTAATAGTAATCCTTTAATATGGGCATCTTTTTTATTGTTTACACATTATAGGTTTTTAAAAAAATTGTAATGGTTTTCCTCTGTGGTTTTGTCTCTGAATTGGGGGAGGGGCTAGAAATGTCCAGTTAATCTTGAGACAATGCCTTGCATCATGAGGTTGGAACTCTGAATTTTTTTTTAATCCTAAGATACTGTTTTGAAAAAGTTACCCTTCTAGAACAGTTTAAAGAGTTCAGTGAGCACCTTTATCTAGGCTCTCCAGTTGCTGATATTTTGCCACATTTGCGTGCTCTCTCCCCTCCATCTTTACACAGGCACGCAGTCTTTTATTTTTTATTGAAACTTTTAGGAATCCTAAATACTTCAGCCTGTATCTCCTAAGAAAAAGGACATTCTTCTAGTTAATATAACACTGAAGAAATTTAACCTTGGATACAATACTATTACCTCATACAGAGTTTAGAGTCAGATTATCTCTCTGTTGTCCTATCATGTTTTTTTTTTCTCTCTCTTTTAAATTCTAGCTAATTCAAGGATTTTTTATTGCATTTAATTGTCATGACTCAGTTTTTCTTGCCTTTCATAAATTGACTCCCTGAAGTTTTTGAAATTTGCTTTTTCAGAGTTTTGAAGGTTAATCCTAACCGTAAGAAAGTACCCCATACTGCCTGTTATGCATTCATAGATGGCATTAGCACAGCTGTTGTTTGGCCTGTATGCCCCACCGACGTCCATGAAATCTTTGCACTGACATTTACTATGCTTTCAGGGACTACTGTTGAGCATTACTTGTTCTAATAAGTAATTATTTCTTATAATAGAAGGATTTTCTTTTCTTATATAATTAACCACTGTTTAATTTTTTGCCATAGTATGAACATTGAATTTTATAGTATATTTTTAACAGAGCTAAAATTTTATAGTTTTTTCTAAACTATGATGTAGAATAATTCACAGGTGAAATTAATCTTTAAATTTCAGTCTCACACACCTACAGTATAAAATGTGATATTACAAATCTCAGTGAAATCACCCTGAACAGAAATGATTAGTTCCCAATAAATTAGTGAAATAGCAGAAGTTCAGATCGTGTCTTGAACCTGATTCAACCAATAAATTAGTGAAATAGCAGAAGTTCAGATCGTGTCTTGAACCTGATTCAAGGAACATATGCTTCCTTTTGTTTTGTTTGGGAAATATTTTGTAGCCTTGGTGTTCATTGTTTCTATTTTAAGGTTATTTGACGATAACAGCTTTTAACCCCCAAATTATTTTTTTCCAGAGGTCGTTTCTATATTGTCAAACCAGTTTTCTGTTATAATTATAGTTACATTCATATTTTGTTTTTTGAAATTAGCTTCATGTTTAATAAGCCTGGTAATCACCAATACTTGGGAATGCATATTGGGAGAATACTACTTTTATTAATGTACTAGTTTATCCAGCAAACATTTACCGAGTCCCTCTTGTGTGTCAGGGACAGTGTTGGGGATGACACGAAGAATAAGATACAGTCCTTGCAAAGTGCACAGTCTAGCGGGGAAGCTGATGATGATTCATAGTGTAGTAAATGCCATAATATCCTCAAAGTGAAAAGGAGAAAACATACAGTTCTTCCAGGTCCTGCCTCACAGAAAGGATACTGTTTGTGCTGTCTTTAAGATTTATAATGTTTTACCAGGACTGTAAGGAGAGAGAATATTCTAGGTATTTCTATTCAGTATTATTGTAAAAAGTCCATTTTCACTGTGTGTTGCTATGCAGTTTGCCTCTGCCATCAAGCACCTATGGTATAGAGTGAGCATACCATATGTGCGTGCCCATTGGCTATGGACAGCAGGGACTTAAGGCCTTTCATCCTTTAATTTACCATTGCTTCAAATTGTTAATGTCTGCCTTGCCAGGAGAGGCTGTACAGGCTCTGGAATCAGACCAGGGTTAGAATACTAGCTGTGCTACTCACCTGTCTATGTATTAAAAGTGTGTGTGTGTGTGTGTGTGTGTGTGTGTATCCTTAGTAACCTTTCTAAGGCTTAGTTTCTCTGGGTAAGAAATGGGGATAATACCTAACTCACAAGATGATTGTTGTAATGAAATAGTAGATAACTCATGAAAAACAGATTCTTGGGGCCGGGCTCAGGGGCTCACGCCTGTAATCCCAGCACTTTGGGAGGCCGAGGTGGGTGGATCACCTGAGGTCAAGAGTTCAAGACCAGCCTGGCCAACATGACAAAACCCTGTCTCTGTTGAAAATATAAAAATTAGCTGGGCATGGTGGCACTTGCCTGTAGTCTGAGCTACTTGAGAGGCCGAGGTGGAGGAATCGCTTGAACCAGGGAGGCAAAGGTTGCGGTGAGCCTAGATTGCACCACTGTATACTCCAAGCCTGAGTGACACAGTGATACTCCATGTAAAAAAAAAAAAAAAAAAAAAAAAAAAAAAGAAATGGCTTTAGGACTGCAGAGTTTGACATGAAGAGTTAGTCGGAAGGATGATATCCAGGGTGAGGCTGAAATCAAGGGTCAGAAAGACAATTTGACTGAGGCAACAGGATGAAACGAGAGGTGTCAGCCTTGGGCAAGGGAGGTGGGACTGGGACCTAAAGAGGTTCTCTGAGATGCCAGGGCACAGGCCTGGGGGCTTTTGTCCAGGCTTGTTCCTTGGGTGGGATGGAAGCCATTTAGGGAGCCTCCAAGCCACTTCTTGCATCTGTTATCTCTCAGTGCCCACACTAGTATTATAATAAAATGGGTTCTCCCCTGTGATTCATTATGAATAATCCAAGTGAACAGTGCAAGTGCTGTTCCTGGCTCATCTCCAGCCTCTTGCCCCTCCTGCTCCACACTCTAGCAGTGCTTGTTTGCTGATACTTGTTAAGCAATCTTGGGAATTGGAGCCCAGTGGAATCTGTGGCAGTGTTGAGTCTCGGGTTCTTTTTTGTTAGGCCCTGGAATGCTGATAAGCTACCTCAAGGCTAATGAGAAATTAGATTATCTCTTGAACTTAATTGCATTTTCCCAGAGTTCTCTTAGAGCCCTCCAGGGAAAGGAGAAAGGAAGATAGTGAAAGCAGCCGTTCATGTGGGGGCGTGGTGGGAAGGGAGGATCCTTCTGCACCTGTAGTGTCCTCAGACTCTTCACACTGGTGGTTTTGCCAGTAGATGTGGAAGGGCTTGGAAGATAACGTGGGAATTGTGTAACCCACCAAACCCTGTGTGCCTTAATTACAGGAACACTGCCACTGCTGGGGAAAGGGGGTCAGGGAGTTAGATCTATAAAATAGGTATGAGTAGCTAAATAGACATTTAGACATAGTGCAACCATTCTTTAATTACAAGCAGAGTTTAGGTCACTACTGCACCAACTCTGTGTGAAGGACCAGTTTTTCATTTTTGTTTTCCCGAGGTACCGCAGACCAGCACTTTTGAGAAATATAAAACTGCCACAGCAATATCAAATTGCTATAATTGTATCTAAACACTCTTTTACTTTCTGTACTTACCTTGTTGCAGATTGCCATGGCTTAGGTGATACAACCATGGTGTGCGCTATGTGAGATATGAAAGTTCTTACAAAAAGCTTTTATAAAGGAAGATTGCACATTTATCTAAACGAAGTGATTATTTTTAAAAAAAACTAATACACTTACCTTATTTTGCTAACTTGGCATTTTGTCAGGACAGCCTGCATGAATGAATAGTGCCCTTGGAGTTGTCAAATGGTAGTGTGTGGCAGCCCTGCTCCAGGCCCATGGCGTGCCTACGTTCTCCCCCAATGTATGCCTGCTCATGTTTGGAGCATGCCATGGGCTCTCTTGTCTAGCCTTGCTGTAGCTCACCACATTCCCTGCCATCGCCTCCCTTCCTCCCTCCCTCCCTTCCTTCCTTCCGTCCTTCCTATACTGTTGCTATTACACATCGTTTGATGTTGTAGTTGCTTGTTCACATGTCTTTTTCCCTATGCTAAACAGTGAGGTTCATAATTAATGGACTGAGAAACAAGGGCACTCTGGATGAGGTCACAGAAAAAATAGAATGCGAAGTAAGGAATTGAGAATGCAAGGAGAATGGGAAGATTTCGCCAGGCGTGTGTGTAGAGCGGCGTGAGATTCCTGAGGTAGCGTGTGCTGGGGTAAGGACCAGTGTGAATATAGTTACAGGGTGAGGCTGCTAAACGGCAGATTGAATGACATTTTATTTGATTTAAGGAAGCCAAGGTAAGTTGAGGATGGGCTCTCAAATGGGTTGTCAACTTGGACATTGACTGTCTGTGATGATGGTGGCACGTTAGAATGAAATGAAAACTGTGGGCCAGGTACCAGGCAGGAAGGGGCATCTGTTTTCTGTGGCTCTCCGAGGAGCACAGAGGTTCCAGTGGGAGCACTATGGAGTGGTCCAGATGTCAGTGTGGGGAGCCACAGCGTGCCCTCACTATCTTTCAGATCCCACTGTGTGCGGGGAGTGGTGCCCTCTAAGAGAAGGAGCGTTCTTGGAGAAGAACCAAGTTTCAACCAAGGCATAGAAAAGTCAGTAATGTTTTATAAAAGAGTGTGAGGGTGTGGGCAATGTGTTGGGAAGGAAGATAGTAATGGACAGAAGGAAGCCACAGGGCAGCAATTCATTTGAGGAAATATTTACAGGCAATTACCATTGCCAGGGACTACACCAGGCACAGCAATATACACGCTGTGCCCTTGAAGTACTTGCAGTCTAGTGAAGCTTAAGACGTGGGGAGATGAAATTGGGGAAAAGATGGTGGTCTGGAGGGTCTTACTTCTTGTGGATGACCAAGGGTGACAGAGAAAAGAGGACGTAGTTGGATTGATAGTTTTTAGGTTATAATTTATTCACTGTAAATATTTGTTTAACTAAACTTTCCTTAAGGCTAACTCTGATAGCTTCCCAATGAGAGCACTGTAACCTTCTGATATTTACCTTAGGTACAGAAGGCAATATGATGTAGAAGTAAAGAGGCTGGATTTGGAGCTGTTTTTAAATTTAACAGTCAAATATTCAGTGAGGGCCTACAGTGTGTTGGGCACTGGGCTGGGCCCAGGGCAGGCAGATATAGTTTACGATCTTAGGGCCATCATTTATTAGCTGTTTGACCTTGGGCAACTTACCTAAATGACCTTCTGTAAAACCGGGTTGCGGTTATTCTGGAAGAGAATACACGCAAAGCTTTTAGCATGGTGTCTGACACATTTGAGTGCTAAATAAACTTTTATATATTATTAGACTGGATTTTTCAAATTTTAACTTGGTAAAAACACCGTAATTTTAGTGTGTCTTCTTTCCTCCTGTAACTTATCACACCTAATGTTAATTGGCCAAAGTGCATAATTTTGTGTATGTCTTACAACTAACTCCCCTACCCCAAATTTGGATTAACTTAACATTGTATTGTTATTTGTGGGGGAGAACAAAGATTTCTCTGAAACGTAACATCCTTTAGCTTTTTAGATGAAAACAGAAAAGCAACTTCAGTCTCTCATCATAAACTGTATTTGTAGACTGTAGTTTTGAAAACAAATTGATCCACCTTTAAAAAAATCTAAACTGGTATTTTAAACAGGTGTGTGCAAATGCAGTCCCCCCACCCCCACCTCATCAGCATCTTGAACCAGCTACTTTGGAGCTGACTACTAGAGAATGTTACGATCATTGGGTTGTAAGTCTCATCTCTGAGAGCCCAGCAATATGTTTTATACTAAATAATCATTTGATAATGTTTTATAATATTTTAAAAATTAATACTGTAACTAAAAACCAAAATATATATTCAGGTCTTGTCTTCCCTTTACCGATAAGAATCAGGGTGTTCCCCTTCCCTGCCCCTCCCTGAATTAGTTTTTCTATTTTATCATGAGTTTAAAACCAGAGAACACTGATTTTAAGGTTTTTTTTTTTTTTTTTTTTTTGAGACGGAGTCTCGCTCTGTCGCCCAGGCTGGAGTGCAGTGGCCTGATCTCAGCTCACTGCAAGCTCCGCCTCCCGGGTTTACACCATTCTCCTGCCTCAGCCTCCCGAGTAGCTGGGACTACAGGCGCCCGCCACCTCGCCCGGCTAGTTTTTTGTATTTTTTAGTAGAGACGGGGTTTCACCGTGTTAGCCAGGATGGTCTCGATCTCCTGACCTCGTGATCCGCCCGTCTCGGCCTCCCAAAGTGCTGGGATTACAGGCTTGAGCCACCGCGCCCGGCCTGATTTTAAGGTTTTTTTACAGAGACAGAACCATAAAATTGACAAAAAATTAAAATATACATTAATGGTACAGTATATTGTTTTCAGAATAGTGGAAAGAAAGGGACTTTCATTTGAAAGACTGAACAGCTTAAATGATAGTGTTGTTAGACATGTTTCAAGGAATTACAAAATGTTGTCTTTATTGACCATCAAAAAAGGTAGAGCTGACCTTCTCCTTAGATATCTTAAAACAGAATTCCAAGTTATAGCTCCCTTTTAAAAACAGGTATAGATACTTTAATATGTGCATTGCCTAACAGAGTACGTAGGTTACAAACACAGCAAATATACATGGCTTTTATGTTGTGAGGGCAATTTTTGAACAGCAGCTTATCAGATGGGCTGAGTTTTAGCAGGTTGCTGAGTGGTAATCTGTAGCAGAAATGGAAAACTTAGGTTTGCCGTAACTACTCTTGTGGCTTTCTAAAAATAAACTGCTACTTTCAAGTTACCTATTTGGTATTTTCACTTTATTTAGATTTTGTGGATCTGACAATTTTCTTTTTATAAAGTTGATACATTACTGCCTACAATTTACCTCTGAATTCTGTGCCATAAAAATAATGTACTTTATTTTCATGTTACTTTAAAAATGATATTGCTTCTTACTTGCTTATATTTATCATTCTCCCCATTTGTGTCCTTAGAAACATTTGTTTCAATTGCTTTGCTTTTCTTAAGTACATTTATATGAAGAGAGCTAGTTAATGTATTTTAAATATGCTTCTTAGAATTGAAAGCTCTTCTTAGAATAATGAAGACATTTGTAATTCAGAATTATATTTTATTGACTAAAAAATAAGCATTCATGTTATATTACATAGACGATTAATTAGAAGTTAAGTGAAATTAAAATGTTCCCTTAGTTAAATTATTTTTATTTTTATTTTTATTTTTATTTTTTAGATGGAGTCTTGCTCTGTTGCCCAGGCTGGAGTGTAGCGGTGCAGTTGGCTCACTGCACCCTCCGCCTCCCAGGCTCGAGCGATCCTCCCTCCGCAGCCTCTTGAGTAGTTGGGACCACAGATGCATGCCACCAAGCTCAGCTAGTTTTTTTTTTTGTATTTTTGGTAGAGACAGAGTTTGACCATGTTGTCGAGGTTGGTCTTGAACTCCTGAGCTCAAAGAATCCACCCGCCTTGGTCTCCCAAAGTGTTGGGATTACAGCTGTGAGCCACCGTGCCTGGCCTAATGATTCTTTTGGAAGGGATCTTGGTGTTAGACTTTATAGTTGGTGAGACTGAAGTGTCTTAGACGGAGGTTGTACCTGCAGGAGAGTCGCAATGCGTGTCTCATCTATGACAGTGATTCTGAGGCAGAGGTCATTATAAGTTTTGAAGGTAACCTGCATGATTGACTGTGTGCCAAGTGCTGTTTCTCAACTTTGCTTTCCCCGAGATGACCTATGAGAATCACTAGTGCAATATTTGAAGGGAGTTTTCTTATTATCTCCATTTTACAGGTGTGGAAACTGAGGCCCAAATAGGTTACTTTTTATTATTATTATTATTATTATTTTATTCCTTAATACTGAGTCAAACCTATTTTTTGTTGTTATTGTTGTTGTTGTTGTTGTTTTGAGATGGAGTCTCACTCTGTCACCCAGGCTGGAGTGCAGTGGCGCAATCTTGGCTCACTGCAACCTCTGCCTCCTGGGTTCAAGCAACTGTCCTGCCTCAGTGTCCCAAGTAGCTGGGATTACAGGTACCTGCAACCATGCCTGGCTAATTTTTATATTTTCAGTAGAGATGAAGTTTCACCATATTGGCCAGGCTGGTCTCGAACTCCTGACCTTGTGATCCACTCGTCTCGGCCTCCCAAAGTGCTGGGATTACAGGCATGAGGCACCGTGCCTGGCCAAACCTACTTTTTAACTATTTTATTAAATGAGATTATAGACTAATAGGACTGTCACAGTTTTGATTACTGAGACCAAATCATACAAGTGTTTTTGGCTGTTCTGCAGGAAATGAAATCAAACCACTTCTACCTATTTTCTCCTGTTATTCTTTTTATCCTGAATCTTGAAATTATGTTAAATTTTTTTTTTCACTAAATTCCAATAAAGCAGACAAAAGGCAATTGTTAGGTAATTTGCAGTACCAGCATTGTTTTTCTATACATACTGTTATAGGTGAAGCATTTAAATTATTGTTTTTTTGATAACAAGAAGTTGTTCTTTATATTTTAATCAATTCATCATTCAAAGTTCTGTGCTCCAAATTATAGAATAGTTCACATTTTAATGCTTTTAGCAGTCAATTTGAGTGATTCAGATTAGTTTCTATCTAAATTTAAATGTTATCATATTATCTTTTCAGCTAGAAATCTGAAAATATCTTGTCACCAACCAAATTAGTGGATGTATATCTAGAAATATGTAAAGCATAGTATTCATTTATGCAAATAGGAAACTAGTACATTTTTAGAAGTGATTTGCTTACAGTTTAGTCCAGTTTATTATTGCTCTTTGTTTCTCCCTGGATCGGGGAGAAAACGCTTAATAAAGGGGAAATCGATTTAACTCCTATTACAATGACTAGCGTCTATGTACTTTTCAAATATCTGCCAATCAAACAGAAGATTAATAGTATAGTAAGGGAGATGCTAAGAACTGAGGAAGTCATGTTTGCTTGGTTCGCAGAATTGTGATTATTAAATACCATTCTCCTTTGTAATTATGGATCCTATGAAAAATTGTGTAATTCGGAATGGATGAGACCTGCCCTCTCAGCCATCTAAAAGCAATAATGTTAGACACTCTATGATGATTTGGAAGAAGGTGAGGAGAGGGAGGAATGTACAAGGGAGGTGGGCATGGATGGAGCGGTGGGTGGGAGGTGATGATTGTACTAATCTTCTGTGTTTTAATTTGAAATCATCTCCAACTTCCATATATTCAGCAGGAGTAAGTCAAATACTTTTTTGGCCTTTTTAATGATGAGGTCATGTTTCTCACTGTAAGATTCAATTATCAAAAATTTTCCAAAATGTAATATTTATGAATCAATCTTTTTTTATAGTTGTGATTAGTATATACATATAAGTTACATCATTAAACACTTTTATTGTGCAATTGATAAATGCTTATGGTAAAAAAGTCAAGTAGTACAGAAGAGTATAAAACGAAAACAAAGGGTTCTGTCTCTGCAATGTTCCCAGTCCCAGTCCTAAAAAATAGCCATATCTGTTAGTTTGTTGTGTATTTTCTTGGGTGTTTTTATGCACATACATATTTAGTTGAAATTAAAATTATATCCAATGTTTTGAACATTGTCTTTTTCACTTAACAGTGTATTGTGTTCCATTTTCCATGACCTTACCTCTAAAGGTACCTCTTGCTTTTTAATGACTTACAGCCACCTCTTGCTTCTTAATACTTCTTAATGGTGTCCCATTATATGTATGTATTGAAATGTATATAACAAGGGTATTTAGGTTTTAGGTACAAATACCCGCATAATTTTGCAAGTACATCTACAGGTTATATTTTTTAGAAGTGGAATTGCTTAATCAAAGCAGCATGAAATTTGAGCATGTGGGCCGGACACGGTGGCTCACGGCCTGTAATCCCAGCACTTTGGGAGGCTGAGGTGGGCAGGATCACGAGGTCAGGAGATTGAGACCATCCTGGCTAAAACAGTGAAACCCCATCTCTACTAAAAATACAAAAAATTAGCCGGATGTGGTGGCGGTTGCCTATAGTCCCAGCTATTCGGGAGGCTGAGGCAGGAGAATGGCATGAACCCAGGAGGCGGAGCTTCCAGTGAGTCGAGATTGCACCACTGCACTCCAGCCTGGGCAACAGAGCAAGACTGTGTCTCAAAAAAAAAAAAATTTGAGCATGTGAAATTTGTATAGGCATTGTCAAATTGCCCTCTAAAACAGTATACTGATTCATATTCCCATCTTAGGTTTAACACAGTGTAAAACCCTTGATATTACAGAATTTTGAAATGTCTGTTAATTTGCTAGGTCAGTTATATTTCAGTTGGCATTTCCTTATTTATGAGTGAAGCATAGCTCCTTTTAATTATTGTTGACCATTTATATTTTCTTGTGTGAATTTCCTGTTAATTTTTTTTTCTCTGATTTGTAAGTGTACAGATCTGAGGTTCAATGGCTTTGAGTTCAGATTTGGGCTTTACTACTAACTAGTTGTTTGACCTTGAAAGGGTTATTTAGTCTGAACTTCAGTTCATTATCCATAAAATGTGGTAGTAAGAGTGCCTAGCTCATAAGGTATTGTTAATTAACAAGATAATGAATATAAAATACTCAACCCATTTCCTAAAGTATAGTGAGAATATATGTTTGCTAGTAGCATTACTAACACTTGTAGCGTTTTTTTTTTTTTTTTTAATAAAAAGTAGAATTTTTCAGAAATGTTTTTTTTTTTTTTTTTTTTTGAGGCAAACTCTCATTGTGTTGCTGAGGCTGGAGTAAGTATAGTGGTGTGATCTTGGCTCACAGCTAAGCTCAAGTGATGCTCCCACCTCAGCCTCCCTCCCACAAGCTGGGACTACAGGTGTGCGCCACCACGCCTGGGTCATTTTTTCATTTTTTTGTAGATATGGGGCTTTGCCACATTACCCAGGCTGGTCTTGAACTCCTGGGGCTCAAGTGATCTGCCAAGCTGGGCCTCCCAGAGTGCTGGGATTACAGGCATGCACCACCTCACCTGGCCCGAAAATGTCTTTATAGCATCTATATGATCATTTGGTTTACTTTTTAAACATACTGGTAAGTTATATTAATAGATTTTCTAATATCAAACTATCCTTATATTCCTAGAATGAACTCTGCTTGGTCATGGCATATTGATTATTAATTCTGTTCTTAAAATATAACTAACATATAACAACTATTGTTTAGCACAAATTAAAACATGTTTTTAAGATTATATGTACTACATGACTTTAATATAATTACAGAATAGTTTTATAAAATTTCATTGAAACTTTTTCACACATAGGAAAGTGTTATATGTTCTGTTATGTGCCTTTTAAGAACATATGCCCCTCCAAAATAGTATATTATTTTGACAATGTAAATCCTGTTACTTAACATTGATTGTAGATTGAGAATCTAGCAGAAAGTGAAATAAATACATAGAGAACATTTATGTAATTCACATTTAATGTTTTTTTTCCCTAAAAGCATTTTCATCCATCAAATATGGACTTTTTTCTTATTTCCTCCTTTTAAACTTGAAAAGTACTATATTAAGGGAATTAGAAACATGATTCTGCATAGGATAAAGACATTTCATTTTGAAAAAGAACTTGGGTTCCATTTTGCGTACAAACTTTAATATAATTAGAACCTGGAATTCCAGTAAGAACCACTTTACATAATCATAATAGTTATCATTTATTTAGAGCTTACCATGAGCCAGGAGCTTTTCTAAGTGCTTTACGTGTGTTAAATCGTTTTATTATTTAAGTGCAGCTCTATATGACAGCCACCATTATTGTTCTAATGTTACCAGTAAGGAAACTGATCCAGAGAGGTTAAGTCCTTGCCCAAGCTTACACAGTGACTGATGGGCAGAGACAGGATTCAAATTCAGGCATTCTGCCTGTAATCCCAATACTTTGGGAGGCTGAGGCAGGCAGATCGCATGAACTCAGGAGTTTGAGAGCAGCCTGGACAACCTGGTGAAACCCTGTCTCTTTTCCTTACTTTCTATTTATATTGCTACCACTCCGGTTATCACACACTTAGAATACTTATAGTGCTGCTAGGTGATCTCTCTTGGATTAGTCTTCCTCTTCTTTTCTCACTCACCTGGTACATCTCTGCCCTAACATCCCACATATGATAAAGTTAATACATTTTAATTTGATACTCAACTCAGAGGCCTCAAGAACCTACAGTCTCAATCACTCTGGTAACCCCATTTTCTACTACACCTGCCACAAACCCTCTCATATAACCAAGCTGTGGCTGCCTACTGTATACCAAACATTCACTGATTTACAGTATGTCATGTAATTCTCTCATCAGCTTTTAGATACTATTATTATTCCCATTTTAAAGAAATGGAAACTGAGGCACAGAGAAATTAAGTTACTGGTCAAAGGGAGCTGTGCACAGTTCATCAGGAGAGCAGTCAAAGTTTGATTCCAGTGAGCCACTCATTGGACGTGGGTTCTTCAGCATGGTCTTTCATAGGGGCAGAAACCTCGTTCAGGTATCCTATACAGTTATTTTGAATCAGAATCTGTGGGGTGATTTATTTCTCTAGTGAGTAACGCCTAGCACCTATTTTACATGGTCAGTCAGAGAATGCTTCTCTCAGGAGCTGACATTTCAGCCAAAGCCTGGGAAGCACAGAGTGGAGGATGAGGGGAGAGGAGAGCATTCCAGGGAAAGGAGATGGTGTGTGCAAAGGTCTGGAGCTTATTCTAACCTCATTCGTCAGCAGTGTGAATGTTTATCTTTTTGACATCATTCTTACATCTTTTGGCAGCTTAAGCCAAATATATCAATCTATTTTTTGAGGTTTACTCTTCATGTGATTCTCATACAGTTGGCATCTATTTATTTATTTGTTTTATGTTATGTTATGTTATGTTAGTTCAAGACAGTCTTGCTCTGTTGCCCAGACTGGAGTGCAGTGGTGCGATCTTGGCTCACTGCAGTCTCCCCTTCTCGGGTTCAGATGATCCTCCTGCCTCAGCCTCCTGAGAAGCTGGGACTACAGGCGTGTGTTACCATGCTCAGCTTATTTTTGTAATTTTAGTAGACATGGGGTTTTGTCATGTTGGCCAGGTTGGTCTCGAACTCCTGGCCTCAAGTGATCTGCCTGCCTTCGCCTCCCAAAGTGCTGGGATTACAGGCATGAGCCACGGCACCCAGCCGGAGATAGATTTTAATAATCATATTTTGGGAGGCCGAGGTGGATGGATGCGCCTAAGGTCAGGAGTGTGAGACTAGCCTGACCAACATGATGAAACCCCATGTCTACTAAAATTTAGTCTCTACTAAAAATAGAAAAATTTCCTGAGCATGGTGGCCTGTGCTTGTAATCCCAGCTACTCGGGAGGCTGAGGCAGGAGAACTGGTTGAACTTGAGAGGTGGAGGTTTCAGTGAGCCGAGACTGTGCCACCGCACTCCAGCCTGGGTGATAGAACAAGACTCCATCTCAAAAACAAACAAACAAAAAAATAGTCACATTTTTACACATGAGAAAAATTGAGATGCATAATATTTAGCAGTGTATAGAGGTCATATAATAAGTGGCAGGAAAAAAATGGCAGAGATGGGATTATGCTTCAGTCTCTCTGAATTCTGTGCTCTTTCCTCATACTGTTGATCAATCGTTCTAGATATAACCACGGATAATAATTTATACTCCTCCCGTAACAGATGGATTTATCTCCCTAACAAGGTTCTACATTAGTAGAGTTTAGGGACCCTGTTTAGTACTTGGCTCCCTCATAAACACCAACTACTGCCTTATATATAAATGGTCAGTAATTAAAAGTTGTTTCCATGTATCAGTTTTGCTAAAGCCAGAGGCATTTCAGCATTTCAGACCGTTTTTCATATGGTAAAATAAAATTTTGATAGTTAAAAAGTTATTTTCAGGGTACATGCATCATTTTTCTAAAAATGATAAAGCTATTTATAAAGAAATACCAGGCAGTGGTTCTGAAACTCATGGAACATAAAAACTAAATTAAAGATCTAAGGCCAACTTTACTTGTTTTGCAGATTTATTCATTTGCTCAGCAAAATTTGTTGAAAGAGAGTAATTTCAGTTTTGCAGACTATCATTTACATTCTCTACTAGCACAGATAAGCAGATAAAAGAGTCATGGACGCTCCTTTCAGAACCACACATGATTCCCGAGTTATGTATCACCCATTCTGTGGTTATAGTTCTGTTGACAAGTCACTAGCATTTGAATCTGTCATCTTGCAAATACTACTTTCTAATCAATGACTGAGCTATGGTTTTATTCTCAGTTACTTTTGGTAACTGGTTTGTCTTGTTTTCTTGTCATGATCTTTTTGAACACGTATTCTTCTTAACATCTGAATTCTCTTTGGTTGCAAGTGACTGCGGTGTGCAAACACCTGGAATTCGATCAAGTGAAAAGGGGGTTTATTGAGATGGCAGAGGTGTGGTTCACAGAATCACCAAGTCACAGCAACGGTAGGAGTGCAGTTGGACTTCAGAAGCAACTGGAACCTGGTTTTGAACCCTGTTAAGGATCTCTCAATCTCTTGCCTCTGATTCTTTCTTGCCGTCAGCTACTTTCTCCATATGGTGAGGAGCATTGCCACTGCAGTTCCACAATTCAAGGCTTCCCCAGAATCCCAGGAAAGCATTCTAATTAGCCCAGCCATCCTGAATTGACCTGGAAGTTGTCTCATTTGCCCATATGGGGTCTGCTATGGCACAGGGCTCAGAAACCCTGACCTCACCTGGAGCTAATTTTGACTGACCCATGTCGGCTTATGAGAACCATATCTGCCAGCTGATTTTTAATTTAGACTGGCTGCCCTGAAGAAGCCCTCTGTCTTTCTTTGCCGAAGGCAGTATCTCTGTTGGCTTACTGAGCTTCCTTTTCAGCCTAAGGGGACATCTGCAGTTTACTCAGCACGTTTGCAAATCTGAGAAAACTGACAATCCCTGAGCTTCTTGTGTGAGGGAAGCTCAAGTCACCTGTTTCACCACCTGCTGTGCAACTGCAGGTGACCCATTTGGATGTGTCTTTTTCTGTTGAGAAACATTGCTGTTTATAAAAGAATAATACTTAACATAGAATGGCAAGAAATCACAATACTAGACAGACGTTGTTTCTTTTTAGAAGAGTGGGACCATTATCTTGCATATCAGTTCTTCTAGCTACTAAAGGAAAAGGTCCCAAAAAAGAAATAATACTTTACATTTACACCACAAGTTTTTCAAAGAGATAAAGTGGGAGGCTAAACGTCACTGTCATCTTTCATCTTATGAACTGTTTTTTGATGTTATTTTCTTCAGAACATTAAGAGCAGATAATCACCTGGTTCCCTCATTATGCAAAATTGTTGCATTTTAAGATGAGATTGGATGTTATTTCTAGAACTGTAAGCGTTTCTAATTTGTAAGAGCACTGTTTTTTTTTTTTTTCTGGTGCAAAAAGGATCGTTTCTGGAATGATTATACTGTAATAACTGTAGAAGAGGTAGTTTTATATGTGGTTGGTTGTGCTGTCACTTTAGTTAAATTCAAAGCATTTATAATTAGTCACTCTTTGCATGACATTCTTTTGTGCATTCTATGAGATTGCTAAAGGTAAGTAAGGTATAGCTTGTGCCCAAGTCCTAGAGGAGCTAAATGGGTATGATGAATCTCCTCCCAGAGGAGAGTGCATCATGACAAATGTCACCTACCCCGATTATACTAAACATATCCCACAGAGAGCACAAGCACAAAGGAGCTGCATGTACATTCCACTCAGTGAGTCTGTGCCCTGCAGTAGGCGGACAGTGAGAGCCTGTGAATGTGAATCTGCCGTTCCTGCAGGCTCACTTGGTTCCTGCATGCCTCCCAGAGTGTGAACGTTTCTAGGACGTAAGGGTACCCATTTTCTATATAACATGGCATCTAAATGCGTCAGAAGTAACTTCTAGTGCTGAGAAAGAAAAGGCAATCAGTTTTAATGATGGAAACGCCACTGTTTTGGACTTCTTGTGAGACTATGTGACAGTCTCCAGCAGTGGCTTCCTATGGAATTTTCAAGAATAACCTGGACGATAGAAGATTTTTGCCTCATATGTTGTTTAGGCACCCATGTAAGATGAGAGTCTACCAAAACAGAAACATAAATAAGGTGCATTTTGTGTTTCTACGTAGAAGAGAGTATTTAATCCTAACTGGTGTATTTATTTTGGGGAAAAGTGTCAGGGAGGATGTGGCATTTGAGCAGAGAGTTGAAGGAAGAGAAGGATTTTTATAGGTGGGAATGGGTAGTGGAAGGAATAAATTTCCAGCTGAGCAAACCATGTAAGTTAATATGATATTCAGGGAATAGTGAATAGTCTAATAAGATTTGGAATATGTGGGCTTTATTATAGGAAGAAGAGAGGCCCTAAATATAGGTTTGGATCAGATCGTGGGGGAGGGTAGCCTTGAAAGCCACTGTCACTGTAAGAGTTTGGATTTTATTCTGTATGTGGTGGGGAACCATTAAATATGTGTGTGTGTGTGAGAGAGAGAGAGAGAGTGAAATTAGCAGATGTATCATTACTAGAAATGGTCAGGATAGAATCCTGAAGTTTCAAAATAGGTCTTTATAGTCCTCCCTGTTCCTTTCATCGTGATCGTTATCCAGGAAGCAGCTGAAAGGAGATATTTCAGGAGATAGCTGCATTTAAGGATTAAACACTCTTATTAAAGTGTGTGTGGAGGAAATGAGGGACATAGACTATCAGCCCATTGTGCTGCTATTACCTATATGTTACATATGTTGTAAACCTAACAATTCAGTGATACAGTTGGTGCTTTATGAAATTTGATGTCTTAAGGAAATTAAGAGAAGAGCAAAAATTTATATTTAGTCTTTTCTGTTTACTCACATATTTATTTAAATTTTAAAAAATTTGTCTATGTATTTTTATTATAATTTTAAACATAACGTAAAATTTACCGTTTTTACCATTCTCAGGTGCATGATTCTGTGGTATTAAGTACATTCACATTCATAGTGCACCCATTATCATCTTCCATCCACAGAACTGTTTAATCTTCACAAGCTGAAACTCTGTACCTGTTAAATACTTAACTCCTCATTCCCTTCTGTTCCCAGCCTGGCAGCCAACATTCTTTCTTTCTCTTTGAATTTGAGTACTCTAGGTACCTCATAGAAGACGACTCATACAATATTTATCCTTTGGTGACTGGCTCCTTTCACTTTGTGTAATGTTTTCAAGGTTCATTCATGTTGTAGCATGGGTCAGAATTTCCTTCCTTTTTAAGATGAAATAATTTTCTATTATATGTAGATACCACATTTGTTTATTCATTCATCTGTTGATGGGCACTTGGGTTGCTTCTGCCTTTGGCTATTGTGAATAATGCTGATGTGAATATGGATGTACAAATGTCTACTTGAGTCTCTGCTTTCAGTTCTTTTAGGTATATACCCAGAAGTGAACTTGCTGAGTTATGTGGTGATTCTGTTTATTTTTTTGGGGAACTGCTGTACTGTTTTCCGTGGTGGCTGCACCATTTTACAGTCCCACTAACAATGCACAAGGGTTCCAGTTTCTCCACATCTTTACCAATACTTGTTATTTTGGTTTTTTGATAATAGCTAACCTAATGGATCTAAAGTATCTTACTGTGATTTTTACTTGTCTTTTTCTAATGACTTTGTGATGTTGGAGAAATGTCTACTTAAGTCTTCTGCCCACTTTTTTTTTTTTTTTTTTTTTTGAGATGGAGTCTCACTCTGTCACCCAGGCTGGAGTGCAGTAGGCGCAATCTCAGTTCACTGCAAGCTCCTCCTCCCAGGTTCACACCATTCTGCCTCAGCCTCCCGAGTAGCTGGGAGTACAGGCGCCCACCACTATACCCGGCTAATTTTTTTGTATTTTTAGCAGAGATGGGGTTTCACAGTGTTAGGCAGGATGGTCTCGATCTCCTGACCTCGTGATCCGCCTGCCTCGGCCTCCCAAAGTGCTGGGATTACAGGCGTGAGCCACAGCCCCTGGCCAGTCCTGTGTCCACTTTTAAATTGGGTTACTTTTGTTGTTGCTGTTGAGTTGTAGGAGTTCTTTATATAGTCTAGATATTAATCCCTTGTCAGATATGTGGTTTATAAATATTTTATGTCATTCTGTGGGTCAGATATTTACCTCTTCTGGTGCTCTTTATTTCTTGTTGTTGATTTGAGTTACTATCTAGTACCATTTCCTTTTAGCCTGAAAGAGTTCCTTTAATTTCTTGTTAGGCACATTTGCTGGCTGCAAATACTCCTAGTCAGTGTTGTCTATCTGGACATGAGTTCATTTCACTGTCCTTGTTAAAAGATAGTTTTGCTAGTTAGAGAATTCTTTGGCAATAGTTTTTTTCTATTAGCACTTTGAATTATCTATCTGGGCATGAGTTTATTTCACTGTCCTTGTTAAAAGATAGTTTGGCAAGATAGAGAATTCTTGGGCAATAGTTTTTTCAATTAGCACTTAAAAAAATACACCGTCTCACTACCTTCTGACTTCCATTGTTTCTGACAAGAAGTTAGTAATTGTTTTGTTGTTCCCCTGTATGAAATAAATCATTTTCCTCTTACTGCTTTGACAGTTTTCTCTGGTTTTTGACTTTAACAGTTTGACTAAAATGTGTGTAAGTGTGGATTTCATTGTGTTTATTCTATGCTGAGGTTCATTGAACTTCTAGAATCTATACATAAATGTTTTGTAACGTTTGGAAAGTTGTTGGCCATTTTATTCTAACATTTTTCTCTGCTTCTTTCTCTGTTTCCATTTTTTATGGAACTTCTATTATACTTAGGCTAGTATACTTGATGTCTCACAGGTGTCTAAGACTGTCCATTTTTATTCATTCTTTTTTTCTGTTTATCAAATTGAATAATTTATCTTAATCTGTCATCAGCTTCCTGACTTTTTCTTTTGCCAGTTCAAATCTCTTGAGCTGACCTAATGAGTTTTTCATCTCAGTTATTGTGCTTTTCAACTCCAGAATTTCCATTTTTTTTTTTTTTTTTTAGAATTCCTCTCTTTATTGAGATTCTGTATTTGTTGAGTCATTGTCATTACTCTTTGATTGATTAAACCTGATTTCCTTTAGCGCTTTGAACATATTTATAATAATAGCTGCCTTGAAATTGAAATCTTTGCTAAGTCTAACAGTTGGGCCCAATTGTAGACCATTTCTGTTGACTGCTTTTTTCCAGAGTATGTATCACACTTCTGTTTCTCTGCATGTCTTACAAGTTTGCTGAGGACTGGACATTTTAGATTATATAATGTAGCAGTTCTGGATTCTGATTTCCTCTCTCTCCACGTTGTTGCTTTTTTTGTTGTTGTTGTTGGTAACTTGTCTGTACTAAATCTGTATGCTCTGTCTTTGCCATGGTATGTGGCTGCTAATGTTTCTGCTTTTTGTTTGTTTTTATTTTTAACCCTGGCCTCTCAAGGTTAGCCCTTGTGTCTTTGCGTTGCAGTGACCAGTGATTGGTCAGGTTGCAAGGGTAATGGGACTTGTGCGACTTGGGGGCATGTTCAAATTTTAGGCAGTTTTCAAGTATAGTAGCTTTCACTTTCTGCCAAGCTAACTCATATCTTCTCTAAGTGTGCTGTAGCCTAGAGATATGTAGAGAGCTAGGACACTGCCCAGTGTCTCCTGCCTACCCACACAGCCTTCCAGGCAGCCACTGATGCTTGGAGAGTTTATCAAGTGCCTCCGTCTCTGCCTCATTTTCTGTTAAATTTCTTGTTAGTCTGCTGGTCTGTTCACTGCAGCCAGGACCGAGTGTCAGGCTATCTGAGCTTCTAGCCTTACTGCTTGTCTGTTGGTTTTTTGGTTTGGTTTTGTTTTTGCTTTTCTTGTGTTCTCTCAATCAAGTTAGCCTCTTCCTGCAAAGCTGGTAGAACCACCATGCTGACCAACCTGGCGGGTGAGGGATTTGCAGCCCTAGACAGGAATGCCATGGGCTACCACTGTCCTAACTCAAAATCAGTGGTTATTGTTATGAATAAATGTTGAATTTGTTGTATGCCTTTGGTTGATTTCCAGAGCCCTGATTTTTTTTTTTGTTGTTGTTGTTTTTTACAGTTTTGTTTAGTTTCCTCATTGCCTTTTGAACTGAGGACTGACCATACTCCTCATTCTGCTGTACTGTACCGCCAAAGATAGTTTTCTTTTTTTTTTTTTTTATTATTATACTTTAAGTTCTAGGGTACATGTGCATAACGTGCAGGTTTGTTACATATGTATACATGTGCCATGTTGGTGTGCTGCACCCATCAACTCGTCAGCACCCATCAATTCATCATTTATATCAGGTATAACTCCCCAAAGCAATCCCTCCCCCCTCCCCCCTCCCCATGATAGGCCCCACTGTGTGATGTTCCCCTTCCCGAGTCCAAGTGAGCTCATTGTTCAGTTCCCACCTATGAGTGAGAACATGCGGTGTTTGGTTTTCTCTTCTTGTGATAGTTTGCTAAGAATGATGGTTTCCAGCTGCATCCATGTCCCTACAAAGGACACAAACTCATCCTTTTTTATGGCTGCATAGTATTCCATGGTGTATATGTACCGCCAAAGATAGTTTTCAAGTAACCAGGGTGAAGCAGGAGATCAACAAGACTTATTTTCACCACTTTCCTGATCAGAACATGATATAGTTAAAAAAAAAAAAGAAGAAGAAAAAAAAAAACCCAGCTGGAACTAGGAATTATAATATATTTGCATAAGACACTGTAACCAGCACCAAGACAGTTTACAAATGATGCCGTGGCAGTGACCTGGAAGTTACCTTATATGGTTCTGGGAACTCCCTTTTCTAGAAAGTTTGTGAATAACACACCCTTTATTTAGCATATAATTAAGAGTGGGTATAAATACAGCTATCCTTGCAGGCTGCTCTGGGCCACTCTGCCTATGGGATAGCCCTGCTCTGTCTATGGTGCAGCCATACGCTGTTGTGCTAATGAATTTGGTTTCTTTCATCGTCAGCTCGCTCTTGAATTGTTTCTTGAGCAAAACCAAGAACCCTCTCAGAGTGAGCCCCAATTTTGGGGTTCACCAGCATTACTAGGTTTTCCTTATTTTCATCAAGAATGTATTTATAATCAGGAAGAAAAGATTTTTTTGTTTGTTTGAGACGGAGCCTCGCTCTGTCATCCAGACTGGAGTGCAGTGGCGCCATCTCAGCTCAGTGCGTCCTCTGCCTCCGGGGTTCAGGTGATTCTCTGGCCTCAGCCTCCTGACTAGCTGGGATTACAGGCGCCTGCCACCATGCTTAGCTAATTTTTGTATTTTTAGTGGAGACAGGGTTTTACCATGTTGCCCAGGCGGGTCTTGAATTTCTGACCTCAGGTGATCCACCCACCTCAGCCTCCCACAAGTGCTGGGATTATAGGCGTGAGCCACCACGCTTGGCTGCAAATAAATATTTTTCAAAATATATTACTACAAAACTCCCTTAAATACTCATATCTCAAAAAAGAGATAATTATAAAATTCTGTGAAACGTTCATATCTCAAACATAAGAAGGGATTA
This sequence comes from Piliocolobus tephrosceles, assembly GCF_002776525.5. Taxonomy (NCBI): domain Eukaryota; kingdom Metazoa; phylum Chordata; class Mammalia; order Primates; family Cercopithecidae; genus Piliocolobus; species Piliocolobus tephrosceles. Next base: position 99,694,419 of record NC_045441.1, read on the forward strand.
AAACAAAAATGTTTTCTTGCTAGTAATTAGTCTTTCTTTTAAATGTATCTAATCGCTTTTCAAAATTACTTTTAAAATTTAATACTTTCTAAAAATACACAACTTCTATAATCAGAATCAAGGCAATAAAATTTCTTGGAAAATAGTTATGAAAAAATCTCTAACAATTTATAGTAAAACTGAGAATTTTATTTCTAATAAAAATTAAAATATTCACTTAAAAAGGAATATCGAGCCAACGTCTACCTCACTCTTGTAATAATATAGTTTCCTATATACCTTTGATGCGGGCAAACCCTTGGTTTCTACCAGTTTTACTGCAAGAGGAAGCTGACTTGATTAAGAGAACACAAGAAAAGCACACACATACGCACAACCCCTGCCCAGCAGCACTGTTGGTTACAGTGACCTGGGTGACAGACATGCAGGAAGTCTAGAAGCTTGGATAGCCTGAGGCTGCGTCCTGGCTACAGCAAACAGACCAGCAAACTAACCAGAAATTTTACAGAAAATGAGACAGTAATGGAGGCACTTGATAAACTTTACAAGCATCCATGACGTCTACTTGTTTTTGCCATGTAATTGTCCCAAGGTAGACTTAATGGCTTTTTCTATCAGTAGAGCCGTGGTGGCCATAGGTTGCAAGCATCCTGGCCACCCAGCTGCCACCTGGTCTAGCTGTTTAAAGAAATAAACCAGTGGTCTAGGATTATTCCTGAATCTTTCAGTTACAACACCCAAAGTGTTCCTTGTTTGTCAGCCACATAAAGAGTGCTGGATCAATCCATTAGGAATGCCTGTTGGCAGGTTCTGTCTCAATTTAAAGGCTCCTGATTATTCCCTTTTAGGGCTTCGTAGAGTGGTTTTGCTCTGAGCCCAAACTTGAGAATCCAAATCTGGCAGAATTCAGCCATTCTCCCAACTTTTTTTTTTTGAGATGGAGTATCGCTCTGTTGTCCAGGCTGGAGTGCAGTGGCACGATCTTGGCTCACTGCAATCTCCGCCTCCTGGGCTCAAGCTATTCTCCTGCCTCAGCCTCCCAAGTAGCTGGCACTCCAGGCACACACCGCCATGCCTGGCTAATTTTTTTGTATTTTAGTAGAGATGGGGTTTCACCATGTTGCCCAGGCTGGTCTCGAACTCCTGAGCTCAGGCAATTCACCTGCCTCGACCCCCCAAAGTGCTGGGATTACAGGCATGAGCCAACATGTGCACCCCACCCCCCCCAAAAAAAATTCTTCGTTATTTCTTAGTCTCCTGGGGCTGGAGTGCCAGAATAGCCCTTTTCATTCCTGGGCTGAGTCCTTGTCCCAAGAGTGAGAACGTATGCCTTGTGTTTAACTTTTTGGACAGAAATTTGGGACTTGTTGCGGGGGTATACTCAGTACCCTCATTTCCCTACAAAATTAAGGACTTGTATTTTTATCGGAGTCTTCTCTAGTAAGGCTGAAAATATTAATAAGGTCATTCACATGTTGTAGGAGGGATCCATTCATTAGCTGTAGTTACCTTATTTCTTTTGCCAATGCATTTTCAAAGAAATGGGGATTATCCCTAAAACCTTGAGAGAGGACAGTCCAGGTAAACTGAAATGTAACATGAGTGTCTGCATTAGTCCATTCAAAAGCAAAAATATACTGGAAATATAGTGGGAGTCTGGGTACAAATGTATACTAAAGAAAGCACCCCTTAAGTCTAATACCATGAATCAGTTAGCATTTTCAGGGGTCAATACTGTGTAAGGATTAGGAGCTATCAGAGCTATTAGGAGCTAGTAGGAGTCCTTGTGTAAGGACTGGGAGTACTGCTTCATTAACTGCCCTCAGATCCTAAATTAATCTCTGTTCCCCATTTGATTTACTTATGGGCAAAATAGGGATGTTACGTGGGGACTGACAAGACCAGTCAATACTTTAAAGTCTGTACTTTAAAAGCTTTACTGTCAGGGGTTGTGTGCCCCATTGTGTTTCTGATCTCAAAAATTATTGATTTTTTCCATGGTAACCAACATTGAGTTTTAAAGAAACCTGGACTGGGGGTACATTAGCAGCTCTACTGGGAACTTACATGTCTGAAGCAGAGATCTCTTTGAGAAGTGATATGCCGTGGAAGAGAGGTATGTATGAAGGCAAGCACTTAGAGCTAGAAGTAGTGTTCCTGCCTGGCCTATTGCGTTTTTATGAGGCTCTCCTAATTGAACTGTGGCCTGCAGGTGGGAACATAAGTCTCTTCCCAGTAAAGGAATAGGACACTTAGGCATAAGCGAGAACCTGTGGAAAAATGTATGGTCCTGCATGGTACAACCAAAGGAGTGTGTGAATCTCCTAATTTTTGTCTGGTCGTCAATCCCAGTTATGGTACAAGATTGGAAAGACAGTATCCCTGAGAAATGGGTCAGTACTGAGAAGGCTGCTCCCCTGTCTAGTAAGAACTCAGTATCCTTGCTTGCTACATCAAGGGCTATCTAAGGCTCCTCTGTGGAGATGGTAAAGTGTCGTTGGGAGCTGTGGGAAACCTTGGGGCCTGTCAGTCCTCTATTCTCTTGGCCATTATGGGTTTGGGTGGCCTTTGGTCCCTTTTCCAGTGGCCCCCTTGGTGACAGTAGGCACACTGATTCTGGCTATAGGACCAGCAAGTCAGGGGCTCTTGTCTGGGCATTCCAGACACTAATCTTGCAACACTTCCTTGACATGGATAACCCTGAGGCAGAAGAGTGCTTAAGGCAGTTGTGAACTATTGTACTTTTTGGCTGTTTCTTTTGTTTTTTTTCTGCCTGCTTTGCTTGTCCCTATTTTTGTAAACTCCAAAGGCCATGTTTAAGAGTTAACTCATGGGAGGCTGAGGTCCCATTTCTGCCTGTTGTAGCTTCCTCCTAAGGTCAGGAGCAGATTGAGTGATAAAATGCATACCAAGGATAGCTCACCCTTTTGGAGAATCTGGGTTTACATTAGTGTATTTCCTGAGTGCCTCAGCCAAACAGCCCTGGAACAGAGAGGGATTTTATTCTTCTCCTGAGTTACTTCTCTAAACCACACACTTTTCCATACCTTCTGTTAAACAAGTTGCCGTGTGATTTCTGCATTTAAGGTCTTGGGAATCCCTCTGGTAATCCCACTGAAGGTCTGAATCTGGAACCGCATCTCACCCCACAAGAAAAATGGCACGGCTTTGGTTATGAGTGGCCACTCCATCTGCATATTCATGGACAGTACCCAGAATCCTTTGTTTATCCTCTACCGTATATCAAATGGACAATAAATTTGCAACCCACGTCAAGTCAAGTCAAAAGACTTGGCCAACTTAATAAACTCCTCTATAAACTTCTCTGGATCCTCCAAAAACTGACCAAATTTCTCCTTGTGTAAAGCCAAATCACACATAGAAAAAGCTACATGTTTGTGAACTGTCCCTCCGTCTCTATCAGCTACCTCCTGCAAGGGATGCAGGTTTGATTTTGGTGGCTGATGTGAGGCCCCACTCCTAGTGGCACTGGTTGGATTCACTTCTTTGGGCAGTGGGGGGTATAGGCTGGGGCTAGCTGTAAAAGCCAGAGGGGCTTCTGGTGACTTTGGGGGGTAGAATCTTACACTAGAGAACTGGCAGGACCCCTCTCAGAATCAAGGGACCGAGGGGGCTCCCAGGGGGAAGAGTGTGGCCCTTCTAGGTGGAGTGGCTAGAAGGAGATAATCTAGGATATCTGGTGTGGCTTCTTGGTGCCTGAAAGTAGCATGAGCTAAACACATCCTACAGTTGTCTGTTAAGTCAGGATCCTGATAAAATGCCATAAAAGCCTGTACATAAGGGACCTCTCCACATTTTTCCTCCTTTTTACAGAATAAGTCCTGTTGTAAAATAGTATCTTAATGTAAAGAGCCATTTTTAGGCTGAGTGCGGTGGCTTACGCCTGTAATCCCAGCATTTTGGGAGGCCGAGGTGGGTGGATCACCTGAGGTCAGGAGTTCGAGACCAGCCTGGCCAACATGGTGAAACCCCGTCTCCACTAAAAATACAAAAATTAGCTGGGCGTGGTAGTGGGCGCCCTGTAGTCTTAGCTACTCGGGAGGCTGAGGCAGGAGAATCGCTTGAACCTGGAAGACGGAGGTTGCAGTGAGCTGAGATGGCGCCATTGCACTTCAGCCTGGGTGACAGAGTGAGACTCCATCTCAAAAAAAAAAAAAAAAAAAAAAAAGAGCCATTTGTAGGCCAGGTTTCTTAGTTTCCCAGTTTGTACTGGACCCAAGTGGTGGTGCGGTAGAAAATTAGTTCCTTTTTAAGCCATTTAATTTGAATTTGCTTCAGTTGCCTAAAAAGGACCTCAACAATGATTCCTCTGGGATGCTTGCCATTGTCCCCCTAACAGGGATCTCTACTAGACGGTAGTACAAGGGCCATCAATTCCTGAGAGCCTAAGTACAGTTAGGGTGTGACGGAAGTGAATTATGAGGTACAAATGGGTAGTGAAGTGATCACTGCATCCACCAGCAAGCAGAACATGACAAAAGAGGTGTTGTTTTGTTATGTTTTGTTTTGTTTTGTTTTTAGACAGTCTCGCTCTGTCACCAGGCTGAAGTGCAGTGGCGCGATCTTGGCTCACTGCAGCCTCTGCCTCCTGGGTTCAAGCGATTCCCTGCCTTAGCCTCCCGAGTACCTGGGACTAAGGTGCGTGCCACCACGCCAGCTAATTTTTGTATTCTTAGTAGAGACGAGGTTTTACCATGTTGGCCAGGATGGTCTCCATCTCTTGACCTCAGGATCCTCCTGCCAGGGCCTCCCAAAGTGCTGGGATTACAGGCATGAGCCGCTGCACCCGGCAGGAGGTGTTTTAGTAAGCAAAGTATAGAAGGATAGGTAAAATAGGGTGACAGATTCTCATAGTCTGAATTCTGAAAAAAGCACAGAAAGAGGAGGCTGAAAATGATCAGTATGACAAAGACCAACAACCCTAACAGGGTGCCAAATGCTGAAAAACCTGGAACATGAAATGCCAAAAAACCCAGAGCATCCAGGAGTTGGCCAATCATGAACCCGCAAAGGCACGAGACCTAACACAGTTGGGGCCACTGGACAATGTGACTCTGGCATCGCAAAGTTAGCACAACAGGGGACTTCTGAAAATTACCAAAAGAGGATTCAAAACAGACAAGGAAAGTGTCCCGACTTACATAGAAACAATTGCTCACATAGCCAAAGCAAAGACTACAGATGTGAAAGAAAACAAAATAAACATTAAAGTAAAACACTCATTTATTAGAGACTAAAGAGACAAAAAGAATTGAGAGAAAGGGTGACAAGGACATGTTGCGATGCTCCTGTCTGGGGCACCCAAATGATAGGGGGTAATGAACTACCAAGCCAGAGGCCTTATTCCCTCTTCTTGGTTCACCCCAAAAGATCAATGTCAAGGGGGAACGGAGGAGAGACTCACCTGTCCTTGGAAGCCAGATGGTGTTGATTGGTCTTAATTTGGCATCTGGGTGAAGGTTTCCCTCAGGTACCCTTGGCTTATTAGTCATCAGGAATGATGATTGACTGTAAAAAGAGCCTTTGGCTCATGTACAGCTCTACAGCCTTACAGAGTTACAGCTTCATAGTGTTATAGCTCCAGAGTCTCAGTTTTTGCTGAGCCCCTTTGTCATGTTCATCTTGTTCATTGTTGTTTATTCGTTCATGGTTGCCAGGCTGATGCAGGCAAACCCCAGAATTGGGGCTCACCCTGGGAGAGTTCTTGGCTTTGCTCAGGAAACAATTCAAGAAAAGCAAGTTTCTTACGGCAACAGTGTCCACCTGAATGACTGCTCCATAGACAGAGCAGGGCTATCCCAGAGCAGAGTGAGCAGAGTGGCTCAGGGCAGCCCTTGTGGATTGCTGGCTAGCTATATTTATACCCACTTTTAATTACATGCTAAATAAGGGGTGAGTTATTCATGAACTTTCTAGAAAAAGGGTGAGGAGTTCCCAGAATCATATAAGGTAACCTCCGGGTCACTGCTGTGGCACCATTTGTAAAGTGTTGTGGTGCTGGTGGGAATGTCTTTTGCAAATGAATTAGAATTCCTAGTCCTAGCTGGTTTGTACTGGTCTCTTTTCTACATCCTAGTTTTTGTTTTTATTTTCATTTTGTTTTTTTGAGAGAGGTTTTCACTTTGTTGCCGAGGCTGGTGTGCAGTGATGTGATTTTGGCCCACTGCAACCTTGACCTCCTGGGCTCTAGCAATCCTCCCATCTCAGGTTCCCAAGTAGCCAGGACTACAGGCAGGCACCACCACACTCGGCTAATATTTTTTTATTTTTTTAAGAGGTGAGGTCTCACTATGTTGCCTAGACTGATCTCAAATACCTGGACTCAAGCAATCCTTCCACCTCAGCTTCCTAGAGTGTGGAACTACAGACAAGAGCCACTGTGCTTGGCCTACATTCTGTTTTGATCAGCAGGGTCATGAAAACAAGTCCTGTTAATCTCCTGTCTTACTAGGAAGGTGAAGAAATAGAAAAATAAGAATTATCATAATCATACTACCGAGGAATAGCTACCATACAAACTTTGGTGTCTGTACTACCAGAATTTTTTCATGGATATTTCCTGTAGGTTCAAACTATGCCTCTATATTGAAACTCTCTTAAAAAAAAAGTAAAAGTTGGTGAACAATTTCCAATGTCATTAGATACTCTTGTAAAACATAATTTTTAGGAGGGGCAGAGCAAGATGACTGAATAGAAGTCTCAACCAGTTGTTCCTCCCCCACCCCACTCAAGGACATTAGTTAAACAACTATCCAAAAGAAGCACCTTCATAAGAACCAAAATCAGGTGAGCATTCACAGTACTTGTTTTAACTCCATAGAACTGCAGTGGGCACTGAGGAGGGTAGGAGACAGTCTTGGGTTACCAGCACCACCCCTCCACCATCCGCCAGCAGTGGCCACATGGTGCAGAGAGATAATCCATGTGCTTGGGGGAGAGAGAGTGTGTAGCAGTGTGAGACATTGTATTGCACTCAGTAATGCCCTGTCACAGCAAAAAGCAAAAGCAAGCTAACTCAGCTGATGCCTGCCCACAGAAGGAGTATTGAAGCTAGCCCTAGCCAGAGAAGAATCGCCCATCCCAGCAGTTGGAAAGTTCTGGCAAGCCTCACCACCTTGGGCTAAAGTGCTCTGGGGCCGTAAATAAACTTGAAAAGCAGTTTAGGCCACAATGACTTGAACTCCTATATGTATTACTGATTCCTATGCAGCCACTTAAAAAGTGTTTTAGTGGAGTACCTAATAATGTAGGAAAATGTTTACCAAATCTTATTTTTATTTTTTTAAAGCAGACTTTATAAGACAAATGTGTACTTTGAACTCACAGAAAATAATGCTTGAAAAAAAGTCTGGTGAGTTCCCCTTTACAAAATGGAAATGGAACTTTTCAAGAAGAAATGCTTATTACATTATTTACATGGGTTTATTTCTTTGCCTTTAAATAATGAAAAAACCAGTCTGAATTGTATTGTTTTATAAATATGCATTCTATATTTTGAATATTTGGATATTGATTTGCATTGCTCTATTACAATTTGCTTATATTTAATAGCATCAAGAATTTTTTAAAATTTCTGATAATCAGTAGAGAAGCTTGATTGAAATATGTTCCCCTAAAGCCCATATTTGATAGTTTTGTTGCTAAATTTAGAAGCCAGTAATTGACTGAACTATTTTCTTGTAATTATGGCTATATTTTAGTTTAATTTTCTCATCCTAAAGCCATTAGGTCAAGTGATACTTGTTCTGAAAATATATTAATAAATTGGGGGGGATTCTATAATGTGTCTGTTCCTGTAATTCTCTGATACATGTGTGCTAGGCAGCATTCATCTCAAAAACAGTCAGTAAAACTACTCAGAAATGGTTGATGTTTTATAGACTGAATGCATACTTGTAGAGCGTGTGGTAGAAAGACATTTTATTGAGGATAGTTCCAGCGATTGAGTACACATAGTAAAGTTTTTTTAACACTTTGGAACCCAAGAGTAGAATAAGAAATGATTTACAAAATGTATGTGAGTTCTGACATAGGGTATTGTTTTTCCTTCGGAGGCATTTTTGAAGAAAAAAATTTACACATTAAAAAAACCAGATTAAATATTTTGGCATGTACAGTTGTGTTTTTTTTTTTTTTTTTTTTTTTTTTTGGAGACAACGTCTCACTCTGTTGCCCAGGCTGGAGTGCAGTGGCGCCATCTTGGCTTACTGCAACCTCCACTTCCTGGGTTCAAGTGATTCTCATGCCTTATCTTCCTAAGTAGCTGGGATTACAGGCGCGCACCACCATGCCCAGTTAATTTTTTTTTTCTCTTTTTTTTTAGTAGAGATGGGATTTCGCCATATTGGCCAGGCTGGTTTTGAACTCCTGACTTTAGGTGATACACCTGCCTTGGCCTCCTAAAGTGCTGGGATTACAGACATGAGCCACCGTGCCTGGCCAGCATATACAGTTTTAATAAGAGGAAAATAGCAAATGATGAACAAATTTTTATTTGTTTGAAGCTCTCCATTGTTGCTTATTTATGTATTTCAGCAATATCCTTCCCAATAGTGTCCTGAACTTGATGTTTATTTGTGGGGTGTGAATGTTTCTTAATTAATTATATAGTCCCTTAACAAGTAGTGGTATACATGTAAAAGAAAATCGTTTTTAGAAACATAAAAACGTAAAAAGGAATTAGTAAATTTGGAGTTTTATTCTAAATACTATTGTTAAAGGGCTACAAAAATAATGGGCTTATGATGAATCATGGCAATTTAGTCAAATATTTAGAATATCTAAAATGTTTGTGAGACAGCAGAATATTTTATAGAATTGATAGGAAAAAAGTTTTATAGAAATTTGTTTAGGAATAGTAATTACATGTCTGAGATGGTTTAGAACCTACCTAAGTGAAGGTCAAAAATACAGTTTTATAGAGAACTAGAAAGTGGTTTGTGAATGGCTGATTCTTAAAGCTCCATTGATAACCCTGGGGGGAGGCAGAACATCCTAGATTAAATAGAAATTGTATTTCTATTATTTCACCAAGACAGGTTTATACAGTTAAGTATCTTGGCTAAAATATTTATAGTAAAATTTTGCTGACACGAACATAACTGGTCTGGGAATTAAATATTCACTTAAGTACTATTTCATGCATGGTGCCAAAATTTCTGCCAGAAAGGTAAAAGATATATTGCGGTTTTTGTAGCTGGAATGTAGCCTGTAACCGAGTGGATTATGGTAACTTTTAATATTTTGATGCAAGAAGTAGGAAAATATTAAAAATTAAAAGGTGGTGGGGGCGGAGCAAGATGGCCGAATAGGAGCAGCTTCAGTCTCCAACTCCCAGCGCGAGCGACACAGAAGACCGGCGATTTCTGCATTTTCAACTGAGGTACTGGGGTCATCTCACTCGGGAGTGCCGGACAATCGGTGCTGGTCAGCTGCTGCAGCCCAACCAGCGAGAGCTGAAGCAGGGCGAGGCATCGCCTCACCTGGGAAGCGCGAGGGGGAAGGGAGTCCCTTTTCCTAGCCAGGGGAACTGAGACACACAACACCTGGAAAATCGGGTAACTCCCACCCCAATACTGCGCTGTAACACCGGCACACCGGAGAATGTATCCCACACCTGGCCAGGAGGGTCCCACGCCCACGGAGCCTCTCTCCTTGCTAACACAGCAGTCTGCGGCAATCTAACCGCAAGGCAGCAGCGAGGCTGGGGGAGGGGCGCCCGCCATCGCTGAGGCTTAAGTAGGTAACTAAAGCCGCTGGGAAGCTGGAACTGGGTGGAGCTCACAGCAGCTCAAGGAAACCTGCCTGTCTCTGTAGACTGCGCCTCTGGGGACAGGGCTCAGCTAAAGGAGTAGAAGCCTGTGAAACGCGAACGACTCTGTCTGACAGCTTCGAAGAGAGCAGGGGATCTCCCAACACGGAGGTTGAGATCTGAGAAGGGGCAGTCTGCCTGCTCAAGTGAGTCACTGACCCCTGAGTAGCCTAACTGGGAGACATCCCCCACTAGGGGCAGTCTGACACCCCACACCTCACAGGGTGGAGTACACCCCTGAGAGGAAGCTTCCAAAGCAAGAATCAGACAGGTGCACTCGCTGTTCAGCAATATTCTATCTTCTGCAACCTCTGCTGCTGATACCCAGGCAAACAGGGTCTGGGTGGACCTCAAGCAATCTCCAACAGACCTATAGCTGAGGGTCCTGACAGTCAGAAGGAAACCTATCAAACAGGAAGGACACCTAAATCAAAACCCCATCAGTACGTCACCATCATCAAAGACCAGTGACAGATAAAACCACAAAGATGGGGAAAAAGCAGGGCAGAAAAGCTGGAAATTCAAAAAATAAGAGCGCATCTCCTCCTGCAAAGGAGCACAGCCCATCGCCAGCAACGGATCAAAGCTGGTCAGAGAATGATTTTGATGAGATGAGAGAAGAAGGCTTCAGTCCATCAAACCTCTCAGAGCTAAAGGAGGAATTACGTACCCAGCGCAAAGAAACTAAAAATCTTGAAAAAAAAGTGGAAGAATTGACAGCTAGACTAATTAATGCAGAGAAGGTCATAAACGAAATGACAGAGATGAAAACCATGTCACGAGAAATACGTGACAAATGCACAAGCTTCAGTAACCGACTCGATCAACTGGAAGAAAGAGTATCAGCGATTGAGGATCAAATGAATGTAATGAAGCGAGAAGAGAAACCAAAAGAAAAAAGAAGAAAAAGAAATGAACAAAGCCTGCAAGAAGTATGGGATTATGTCAAAAGACCAAATCTACGTCTGATTGGGGTGCCTGAAAGTGAGGGGGAAAATGGAACCAAATTGGAAAACACTCTACAGGATATCATCCAGGAGAACTTCCCCAACCTAGCAGGCCAGGCCAACATTCAAATTCAGGAAATACAGAGAACGCCACAAAGATACTCCTCCAGAAGAGCAACTCCAAGACACATAATTGCCAGATTCACCAAAGTTGAAATGAAGGAAAAAATCTTAAGGGCAGCCAGAGAGAAAGGTCGGGTTACCCACAAAGGGAAGCCCATCAGACTGACAGCAGATCTCTCGGCAGAAACTCTACAAGCCAGAAGAGAGTGGGGGCCAATATTCAACGTTCTTAAAGAAAAGAATTTTAAACCCAGAATTTCATATCCAGCCAAACTAAGTTTCATAAGTGAAGGAGAAATAAAATTCTTTACAGATAAGCAAATGCTTAGAGATTTTGTCACCACCAGGCCTGCCTTACAAGAGACCCTGAAGGAAGCCCTAAACATGGAAAGGAACAACCGGTACCAGCCACTGCAAAAACATGCCAAAATGTAAAGACCATTGAGCCTAGGAAGAAACTGCATCAACTAATGAGCAAAATAACCAGTTAATATCATAATGGCAGGATCAAGATCACACATAACAATATTAACCTTAAATGTAAATGGACTAAATGCTCCAATTAAAAGACACAGACTGGCAAACTGGATAAAGAGTCAAGACCCATCAGTCTGCTGTCTTCAGGAGACCCATCTCACATGCAGAGACATACATAGGCTCAAAATAAAAGGATGGAGGAGGATCTACCAAGCAAATGGAGAACAAAAAAAAGCAGGGGTTGCAATCCTAGTCTCTGATAAAACAGACTTTAAACCATCAAAGATCAAAAGAGACAAAGAAGGCCATTACATAATGGTAAAGGGATCAATCCAACAGGAAGAGCTAACTATCCTAAATATATATGCACCTAATACAGGAGCACCCAGATTCATAAAGCAAGTCCTTAGAGACTTACAAAGAGACTTAGACTCCCATACAATAATAATGGGAGACTTCAACACTCCACTGTCAACATTAGACAGATCAACGAGACAGAAAGTTAACAAGGATATCCAGGAATTGAACTCATCTCTGCACCAAGCGGACCTAATAGACATCTATAGAACTCTCCACCCCAAGTCAACAGAATATACATTCTTCTCAGCACCACATCACACTTATTCCAAAATTGACCACATAATTGGAAGTAAAGCACTCCTCAGCAAATGTAAAAGAACAGAAATTATAACAAACTGTCTCTCTGACCACAGTGCAATCAAACTAGAACTCAGGACTAAGAAATTCAATCAAAACCGCTCAACTACATGGAAACTGAACAACCTGCTCCTGAATGACTACTGGGTACATAACGAAATGAAAGCAGAAATAAAGATGTTCTTTGAATCCAATGAGAACAAAGATACAACATACCAGAATCTCTGGGACACATTTAAAGCAGTATGTAGAGGGAAATTTATAGCACTAAGTGCCCACAAGAGAAAGCAGGAAAGATCTAAAATTGACACTCTAACATCACAATTAAAAGAACTAGAGAGGCAAGAGCAAACACATTCAAAAGCTAGCAGAAGGCAAGAAATAACTAAGATCAGAGCAGAACTGAAGGAGATAGAGACACAAAAAACCCTCCAAAAAATCAATGAATCCAGGAGTTGGTTTTTTGAAAAGATCAACAAAATTGACAGACCGCTAGCAAGATTAATAAAGAAGAAAAGAGAGAGGAATCAAATAGACGCAATAAAAAATGATAAAGGGGATATCACCACCGACCCCACAGAAATACAAACTACCATCAGAGAATACTATAAACACCTCTACGCAAATCAACTAGAAAATCTAGAAGAAATGGATAATTTCCTGGACGCGTACACTCTTCCAAGACTAAACCAGGAAGAAGTTGAATCCCTGAATAGACCAATAGCAGCCTCTGAAATTGAGGCAACAATTAATAGCCTGCCCACCAAAAAAAGCCCAGGACCAGATGGATTCACAGCTGAATTCTACCAGAGGTACAAGGAGGAGCTGGTACCATTCCTTCTGAAACTATTCCAATCAATAGAAAAAGAGGGAATCCTCCCTAACTCATTTTATGAGGCCAACATCATCCTGATACCAAAGCCTGGCAGAGACACAACAAAAAAAGAGAATTTTAGACCAATCTCCCTGATGAACATCGATGCAAAAATCCTCAATAAAATCCTGGCAAACCGGATTCAGCAGCACATCAAAAAGCTTATCCACCATGATCAAGTGGGCTTCATCCCTGGGATGCAAGGCTGGTTCAACATTCGCAAATCAATCAACGTAATCCAGCATATCAACAGAACCAAAGACAAGAACCACATGATTATCTCAATAGATGCAGAAAAGGCTTTTGACAAAATTCAACAGCCCTTCATGCTAAAAACGCTCAACAAATTCGGTATTGATGGAACGTACCTCAAAATAATAAGAGCTATTTATGACAAACCCACAGCTAATATCATACTGAATGGGCAAAAACTGGAAAAGTTCCCTTTGAAAACTGGCACAAGACAGGGATGCCCTCTCTCACCACTCCTATTCAACATAGTGTTGGAAGTTCTGGCTAGGGCAATCAGGCAAGAGAAAGAAATCAAGGGTATTCAGTTAGGAAAAGAGGAAGTCAAATTGTCCCTGTTTGCAGATGACATGATTGTGTATTTAGAAAACCCCATCGTCTCAGCCCAAAATCTTCTTAAGCTGATAAGCAACTTCAGCAAAGTCTCAGGATACAAAATTAATGTGCAAAAATCACAAGCATTCTTATACACCAGTAACAGACAAGCAGAGAGCCAAATCAGGAATGAACTTCCATTCACAATTGCTTCAAAGAGAATAAAATACCTAGGAATCCAACTTACAAGGGATGTAAAGGACCTCTTCAAGGAGAACTACAAACCACTGCTCAGTGAAATCAAAGAGGACACAAACAAATGGAAGAACATACCATGCTCATGGATAGGCAGAATCAATATTGTGAAAATGGCCATACTGCCCAAGGTAATTTATAGATTCAATGCCATCCCCATCAAGCTACCAATGAGTTTCTTCACCGAATTGGAAAAAACTGCTTTAAAGTTCATATGGAACCAAAAAAGAGCCCGTATTGCCAAGACAATCCTAAATCAAAAGGACAAAGCCGGAGGCGTCACGCTACCTGACTTCAAACTATACTACAAGGCTACAGTAACCAAAACAGCATGGTACTGGTACCAAAACAGAGATATAGACCAATGGAACAGAACGGAGCCTTCAGAAATAATGCCACACATCTACAACCATCTGATATTTGACAAACCTGAGAAAAACAAGAAATGGGGAAAGGATTCCCTATTTAATAAATGGTGCTGGGAAAATTGGCTAGCCATAAGTAGAAAGCTGAAACTGGATCCTTTCCTTACTCCTTATACGAAGATTAATTCAAGATGGATTAGAGACTTAAATGTTAGACCTAATACCATAAAAACCCTAGAAGAAAATCTAGGTAGTACCATTCAGGACATAGGCACGGGCAAGGACTTCATGTCTAAAACACCAAAAGCAACGGCAGCAAAAGCCAAAATTGACAAATGGGATCTCATTAAACTAAAGAGCTTCTGCACAGCAAAAGAAACTACCATCAGAGTGAACAGGCAACCTACAGAATGGGAGAAAATTTTTGCAATCTACTCATCTGACAAAGGGCTCATTTCCAGAATCTACAAAGAACTCAAACAAATATACAAGAAAAAAACAAACAACCCCATCCAAAAGTGGGGAAAGGATATGAACAGACATTTCTCAAAAGAAGACATTCATACAGCCAACAGACACATGAAAAAATGCTCATCATCACTGGCCATCAGAGAAATGCAAATCAAAACCACAATGAGATACCATCTCACACCAGTTAGAATGGCAATCATTAAAAAATCAGGAAACAACAGGTGTTGGAGGGGATGTGGAGAAATAGGAACACTTTTACACTGTTGGTGGGATTGTAAACTAGTTCAACCATTATGGAAAACAGTATGGCGATTCCTCAAGGACCTAGAACTAGATGTACCATATGACCCAGCCATCCCACTACTGGGTATATACCCAAAGGATTATAAATTATGCTACTACAAAGACACATGCACACGTATGTTTATTGCGGCACTATTCACAATAGCAAAGACTTGGAATCAACCCAAATGTCCATCAGTGACAGACTGGATTAAGAAAATGTGGCACATATACACCATGGAATACTATGCAGCCATAAAAAAGGATGAGTTTGCGTCCTTTGTAGAGACATGGATGCAGCTGGAAACCATCATTCTTAGCAAATTATCACAAGAAGAGAAAACCAAACACCGCATGTTCTCACTCATAGGTGGGAACTGAACAATGAGCTCACTTGGACTCGGGAAGGGGAACATCACACACTGGGGCCTATCATG